>NC_139965.1:44469353-44501853 GCF_963993115.1 Abramis brama | reverse complement strand
GATCTATATGTGTACCGAGATTCATATTATTACATGCAAGTGTGTTTGATTTATGGACAAGTGTTCGGATACCGTTCCAGGGGGCGCTGTCGAGCCCCCCTGCCACGCCCGGGTACCAGCTTCAGCCCAGCCCTGATGGCCGCGGGTTCTGACCTGTGTGCAAAGTTTCAAGAGTTTTCGAGCACATTAAGGGCCCCAAAAGTGCCCGAGAAGTAGAAAAAAAATAATAATAATAAAAATAATCCTAACGAAAACAATAGGGCCTTCGCCCTTTCAGGGCTTGGGCCCTAAATATAGCTGCGAGCAGCGATTACGGGCCCAAGCCGGTGGCACCGCAACCCCGGTGCCTTTAGTTACCTAAAGGCACCGGGTTGGCGGTACCGCCGGCTTTGGCCCTCCATCGCTGCTCGCAGCTATATTTATATTTATTTATATATATATATATATATATTACCGTTAAAAAGTTTGGGTTCAGTAAGATTTTTTATGTTTTTAGGAGAAGTCTCTTCTGCTCACCAAGGCTGCATTTATTTGATTAAAAATACAAACAAAAACTGTAATATTGTGAAATATTATTCCAATTTAAAACAGCTGTTTTCAATTTTAAAATATTTTACATAGTAATTAATTTCTGTGATCAAAGTTGAGTTTTCAGCATCATTACTCCAGTCTTCAGTGTCACATGATCCTTCAGAAATCATTCTAATATGATGATTGATGCTCAATAAATATTCATTATTATTTTCAATGTTGAAAACAGTTGTGTACAGATTTTTTTTTCAAAATGCTTTGATGAATGTAAAGTTCAAAAGAACAGCATTTATTTCAAATATATATTTTTTTAACATTATAAATGTCTTTACTGTAACTGTTGATTAGTTTAACTCATCCTTCATAAATAAAAGTATTGATTTATTTTATTTCTTTCCCCCAAAAATAAAATTTAAATTATTACTAACCCCAAACTTTTGAGCGGTAGTGTTATGTTACAAAAGCTTTAGATTTCAGATAAATGCTGTTCTTTTGAACTTTCTATTCATCAAAGACTGTACACAACTGTTTTCGACATTTAAAATAATAATGAATGTTTCTTGAGCATCAGTCATCATATTAGAATAATTTCTGAAGGATCATGTGACAGTGACTCCGCTTTGATCACAGGAATAAATAACAGTTTAAAATATATTAAAATAGAAAGCAGCTGTTTTAAATTGGAATAATATTTTACAATAGTACTGTTTTTGTTTGTATTTTTAATCAAATAAATGCAGCCTTGGTGAGCAGAAGAAACTTCTCTGTTATGTGCGCGCCACAGACTGCACGCACGTCCGCTTAGAGTTCCGCCTTTTGCGTTCCGTCAATATTACGTTATTAGAAAAATATTTTTTTAGAGAATCAATTTTTTGACATTTGTGAATCGATTCAGAATCGTCCACGTCCGCATCGCGATGCATCTAAGAATCAATTTTTTCTCCCACCCCTAGATTTCATACAACAGGTTAATAAACAGTTACAATTAAGTCACTTACATTTTAGATGCAGTATTGACTGTTTTTGTTCTGTTTCAGCAGCGAAAATAGTTAAAGATCACAGCAGAACCATCACGCATCACGTGTATTCTCATAACTGAACGATTCAGCATTTTTAAGGAATCGGTTGACTCAAAGTTTGAATGATCAATCCATAAACATCTGTCTTAATCATGATCGACTCATTCGAACGAATCGTTTGAACGACTGAATCAATGACTCGCTTATTAAGATGGATGCCTGGCGACACCTAATGGCGATTTAGTGTTGTTTAAAAGCATCATTCTTTCCAACGTGTGTGTGATTTGTGTGTGCAACATTATCAATGTCAGTGTGGAAGTCTGTATTTTTCTTTCACTTTTATATTAGCAATTTAAAAGCACCCGCTTGTGTCACACGTCGAATAACCGGTGGGAAAATATCCTCAGACACATACCTAATAAATGTATCTTTAAATAGAATATTGGCCTACCTGGTAAAAAGTTTTATATACTATTTTGATGTGCTTTTGGACACAAGAGGGCAGTATAGCCCTATGTATGACTTGTTTTTTTTTTTTACTTTACTGTTTTTAATTTTAGAATAAAATTAGAATAAAATTCTTTTTAAAAACAGGATAAAATGGGTTTAGTTGTGATATTTGTATACTTTTATATAGAAATAAATGGTATATAATTACATTTTTAGAAGATTTTAGGCTTTTAGTGTTTCAATTTTGGACATTATTTTAATCCCTCGCCATATCAAAACCGTTTGAGATATTTATTATCCGTTCACAATTTAGCATATTTAATGTATTTTCATCACGTTGAAAAAGTCTGGTGGGAATAAAATAAATAGTGTAAGAGGAGTGGCTAAAAATTCAGAGGCTGATTTTGCAAAAAAAATCCACATTCAGACCAAAATATCTGACTTCCTGATGGCCTAAGCTAATGAATGTAAATTAGAAAGTTGTCCGGCTTGATGAGAACAATATACAAACAATTTTTTTTTTACTGTACTTAAAACTAACCCCCCCACTTTTGTCAAAAGCATGTTGAAAGTGACATACTTCCTGCTGCCAGTTGGTGGCGCTATAACTTTGACTCACAATAGTTACATCCATCTGATTGGCCTCTTACCACGAACACACTGCTGAAGTTTCATCAAGATCAGTTAATGTATGCAGAAGTTATTCCACTTCGTGTTTCTCTTTTCTCGCCATAAAGTCGATTCCTCGCCACGGCCAAACCATTCGAGATATCAAAAATCCGTCCGCAATTTAGCATCCTCAAAGTCTTGACTACATGCACACCGAGTTTGGAGGGGACACGGTGAATTTTCTAGGAGGAGTATTTCACATTCCACAGCAAGCGTTTTCCAAACAACCCATAATAGCCGACTTCCTGTTGGGCTGGCGTAAAACTTGACCGGGGGAAAGTTGTTCGGCACGATGAGATCTATATGTGTACCGAGTTTCATATTAATTCATGCAAGCGTGTTTGATATATGGACCAAGTTTTAGAACCCCGTTCAAGGGGGCGCTGTTGAGCCCCCCAGCCACGCCCGGGTACCAGCTTCTGCCCGTCCCTGATGGCAGGGGGTTCTGACTTGTGTGCAAAGTTTCAAGAGTTTTTGAGCACGTTAAGGACCCCAAAAGCCCCTGAAACCTTGATTAACAATATAAAAGCAATAGTCAAATCCCCCCCTCCCCTCACACACACAGAGACACAGAGAGAGGGAGAGAAAATTCTTCAGAAAATCCACATTCAAACCAAAATATCTCTCTTCCTGTTGGTCGGAGATAGTTAATGTCAATTAGAAAGTTGTCCGTCTTGATGAGAACAATACACATACCAAGTTTTGTTGCTGTTGATAAAACTAACCCCCCCACTTATGACTAAAGGTGGCGCTACTGAGCCCCTCACCACGCCCGTTTCTGAAACTTTGCACATGTCTACGGGCTAATAAATGTGATGTGTCTGTCGAGTTTCATCCAATTTCAAGTATGTTAAGAGTCTCAAAAGCATCAAAAAAGAATATTAAAGTTTGAAGCGTTGCCATGGCAACAGTATTAAAGATATCAAAAATCCTTTCACAGGTCTACATCTGCCGTGTGTCTACATTATACACATAAAATTTGAAGCAAATCGGGTAAAAATAAGAGGGTGATTTCAAAGCATTTTGAAAGTGACACACTTCCTGCTGCCAGTTGGTGGCGCTATAATTTTGACTCACAATAGTCACATCCATGTGATCGGCCTTTTACCACGAACACACTGCTGAAGTTTCATCAAGATCAGTTAATGTATGCAGGAGTTATAACACACTTCCTGTTTTCATTATTCGCCATAAATTCGTTTCCTCGCCACGGCCAAACCGTTCGAGATATCAAAAATCCGTCCGCAATTTAGCATCCTCAATGTCTTGACTTCATGCCGACCGAGTTTGGAGGCGATTGGATCAATTCCCTAGGAGGAGTACATTAAATTCCACAGCATGCGTTTCCAAACAACCCATAATAGCCGACTTCCTGTTGGGCTGGCGTAAAACTTAGAGCACGAAAGTTGTTCGGCCCGATGAGATCTATATGTGTTCTGAGTTTCATATTATTACATGCAAGTGTGTTGATTTATGGACAAGTGTTCAGATCCCGTTCCAGGGGGCGCTGTCGAGCACCCCTGCCACGCCCGGGTACCAGCTTCAGCCCGGCCCTGATGGCCGCGGGTTCTGACCCGTGTGCAAAGTTTCAAGAGTTTTCGAGCATGTTAAGGGCCCCAAAAGTGCCCAGAACCTTGACAAAATAATAATAAATATAGCTGCGAGCAGCGATTACGGGCCCAAGCCGGTGGCACCGCAACCCCGATGCCTTTAGTTACCTAAAGGCACCGGGGTGGCGGTGCCGCCGGCTTGGGCCCTCCATCGCTGCTCGCAGCTATATTTATATATATATATATATATATATATATATATATATATATATATATATATATATACAGTAAATATATAACAAAAGATATATACATTATATATCAGACAAGTAATATTCTCTGTCTTGTCACTTCACAAAAAAATGGTACAAATTGTACTACTGACTATTTAAACAGAGCAGTGTAATTTTGATAAGTTAGGTTGACTATTTTATAATTATATTTTATTAGGGCTATAATGAACAGGCTGCGATGTCAAGATTGCAGTGCTGGTGTGTGTGTGTGTGTGTGTGTGTGTGTGTGTGTGTGTGTGTGTGTCGTGGGCGTGATTGAACAGTGGAGACATAAAAATATACTTTATGGTGCTAACTTTAAAATTGAAATAAAATGCTCACGGCTGCACGGGAATTCATTCCTACTTGCATAGGAATTCATTGAAAAAGCTCGCTCTGCTCCCAACCATAATCAATGTCAGTGCGGACGAACATATTTTACTTTCGTTTTTAAGTTAGCGATTCAAAAGCCCCCAGCGGTGTCACACGTCAATTAACCGGTGGTAAAATTATATTCTCACTGTCACATACATAGTATAGGCCGCCTACCTGAAAGAGAGTTTAGCTTGCCCGACCATAGTAGCCTGATTAGAACGTCAATGACAAAAAAATAACTTGGGAATCACTAAAACGAGAGATTATTCTAATTATATTACATTAATTTTAAGTTGCAATCAACAGTTGATAATAAATGTATTACTGATCAATGGTAACAAGGTTGCGCTGCTGAGGCTCGTGCAGCTTCTCCAGGAGAAACGTAAACAACTGAGCGCAGCACACAAAAAAGAAACCCAGTTAACAACATACTGACTATAAAAATTACAAATATGGAGTTTTTATATATTTTATAACATATGATAAGAGCAACCTCACTTGACGAGTAGGCTGTGTTTCCTGAATACAATCACGATTGAAACTGCGACATTGATTTCATCAACAGGTTAATAAACAGTTACAATTAAGTCACTTACATTTAAGATGCAATATTGACTGTTTTTGTTCTGTTTCAGCAGCAAAAATAGTTAAACCAAGATCACAGCAGAACCATCGCGCATCTCACAGCAACTTGTTTTCTCATTTCTGAATGATTCAGCATTTTGAACGAATCGGTTGACTCAAAGATTCAATGACCAATCCATAAACATCTGTCTCAATCATGAATGACTCAGTCATTCGAACGAATCGTCTGAACGAATTAATTAATGACTCGCTCATTAAGACGATCGCCTGGCGACACCTAATGGCGGTTTAGTGTTATGTTTAAAAGTATCATTCTTTCCAACGTGTGTGCACCATTATCAATGTCTGTGCGGACGTCTTTACTTTCACTTTTATATTAGCGATTTAAAAGCACCCGCTCGTGTCACACATCGATTAACCAATGGGAAAATATCCTCACAGTCATATACATAATAAATTTATATTTAAATACAATAGGCCTACCTAGTAAAACGTTTTATATACTATTTGGATATCCTTTTGGACACAAGAGGGCAGTATAGCCCTATGTTTGCTTTTTTGTTGAACCAAATAGCACTAAATAGCCTGTTCATAACTTTTTCATACTTCTTGAATTGCAAAAACAGAATAAAATGGGTTTAGTTCTAATATTTGTATAATTTTATATAAAAATAAATGGTGTATAATTACATTTTTAGAAGTTATGAGATGTTTCCTGCTTCCTTTTTGACATTAATTTAATCCCTCGCCATAGCAAAACCGTTTGAGATATTCAATATCCGTTCACAATTTAGCATCTTTAATGTATTTTCATCATGTTGAAAAAGTTTGGTGGGAATAAAATAAATATTTTAAGAGGAGTGGCTAAAAATTCAGAGGCTGATTTTGCAAAAAAATCCAAATTCAGACCAAAATATCTGACTTCCTCATGGCCGGAGCTAATGAATGTAAATTAGAAAGTTGTCCGGCTTGATGAGAACAATATACAAACTATTTTTTTTTTACTGTAGTTAAAACTAACCCCCCCACTTTTGTCAAAAGCATGTTGAAAGTGACACACTTCCTGCTGCCAGTTGGTGGCGCTATAACTTTGACTCACAATAGTTACATCCATCTGATCGGCCTCTTACCACGAACACACTGGTGAAGTTTCATCAAGATCAGTTAATGTATGCAGAAGTTATACCACTTCGTGTTTCTCTTTTCTCGCCATAAATTCGTTTCCTCGCCACGGCCAAACCGTTCGAGATATCAAAAATCCGTCCGCAATTTAGCATCCTCAATGTCTTGACTTCATGCACACCGAGTTTGGTGGGGATTGGATGAATTCTCTAGGAGGAGTACTTCGCATTCCACAGCGAGCGTTTTCCAAACAACCCATAATAGCCGACTTCCTGTTGGGCTGGCGTAAAACTTGACCGGGGGAAAGTTGTTCGGCACGATGAGATCTATATGTGTACCGAGTTTCATATTAATTCATGCAAGCGTGTTTGATATATGGACCAAGTTTTAGAACCCTGTTCAAGGGGGCGCTGTTGAGCCCCCCAGCCACGCCCGGGTACCAGCTTCTGCCCGTCCCTGATGGCAGGGGGTTCTGACTTGTGTGCAAAGTTTCAAGAGTTTTTGAGCACGTTAAGGACCCCAAAAGCCCCTGAAACCTTGATTAACAATATAAAAGCAATAGTCAAATCCCCCCTCCCCTCACACACACAGAGACACAGAGAGAGGGAGAGAAAATTCTTTAGAAAATCCACATTCAAACCAAAATATCTCTCTTCCTGTTGGTCGGAGATAGTTAATGTCAATTAGAAAGTTGTCCGTCTTGATGAGAACAATACACATACCAAGTTTTGTTGCTGTTGATAAAACTAACCCCCCCACTTATGACTAAAGGTGGCGCTACTGAGCCCCTCACCACGCCCGTTTCTGAAACTTTGCACATGTCTACGGGCTAATAAATGTGATGTGTCTGTCGAGTTTCATCCAATTTCAAGTATGTTAAGAGTCTCAAAAGCATCAAAAAAGAATATTAAAGTTTGATGCGTTGCCACGGCAACAGTATCTAAGATATCTATAATCCTTTCACAGGTCTACATCTGCCGTGTGTTTACATTATACACATAAAGTTTGAAGCAAATCGGGTAAAAATAAGAGGGTGATTTCAAAGCATTTTGAAAGTGACACACTTCCTGCTGCCAGTTGGTGGCGCTATAATTTTGACTCACAATAGTCACATCCATGTGATCGGCCTTTTACCACGAACACACTGCTGAAGTTTCATCAAGATCAGTTAATGTATGCAGGAGTTATAACACACTTCCTGTTTTCATTATTCGCCATAAATTCGTTTCCTCGCCACGGCCAAACCGTTCGAGATATCAAAAATCCGTCCGCAATTTAGCATCCTCAATGTCTTGACTTCATGCTGACCGAGTTTGCAGGCGATTGGATCAATTCCCTAGGAGGAGTACATTAAATTCCACAGCATGCGTTTCCAAACAACCCATAATAGCCGACTTCCTGTTGGGCTGGCGTAAAACTTAGAGCACGAAAGTTGTTCGGCCCGATGAGATCTATATGTGTTCTGAGTTTCATATTATTACATGCAAGTGTGTTTGATTTATGGACAAGTGTTCGGATCCCATTCCAGGGGGCGCTGTGGAGCCCCCCTGCCACGCCCGGGTACCAGCTTCAGCCCGGCCCTGATGGCCGCGGGTTCTGACCCGTGTGCAAAGTTTCAAGAGTTTTCGAGCATGTTAAGGGCCCCAAAAGTGCCCGGAACCTTGACAAAATAATAATAATAATAATAATAATAAATATAGCTGCGAGCAGCGATTACGGGCCCAAGCCGGTGGCACCGCAACCCCGGTGCCTTTAGTTACCTAAAGGCACCGGGGTGGCGGTACCGCCGGCTTTGGCCCTCCATCGCTGCTCGCAGCTATATTTATATATATATATATATATATATATATATATATATATACACACACATACATATATATATATATATATATATATATATATATATATATATATATATATATATATATATATATATATTGTTCAAAAGTTTGGGGTCAGTAAGATTTTTAATGTTTTTAGGAGAAGTCTCTTCTGCTCACCAAGGCTGCATTTATTGATTAAAAATACAAACAAAAACAGTAATATTGTGAAATATTATTCCAATTTAAAACAGCTGTTTTCAATTTTTAAATATTTTACATAGTAATTCATTTCTGTGATCAAAGTTGAGTTTTCAGCATCATTACTCCAGTCTTCAGTGTCACATGATCCTTCAGAAATCATACTAATATGATGATTGATGCTCAATAAATATTCATTATTATTTTCAATGTTGAAAACAGTTGTGTACAGATTTTTTTTTTTTTCAAAATGCTTTGATGAATGTTAAGTTCAAAAGAACAGCATATATTTCAAATATATATATTTTTAACATTATAAATGTCTTTACTGTAACTGTTGATCAGTTTAACTCATCCTTCATAAATAAAAGTACTGATTTATTTTATTTATTTCCCCCAAAAATAAAATTGTAATTATTACTAACCCAAAACTTTTGAGCGGTAGTGTTTAACGTTACAAAAGCTTTAGATTTCAGATAAATGCTGTTCTTTTGAACTTTCTATTCATCAAAGACTGTACACAACTGTTTTCGACATTTAAAATAATAATGAATGTTTCTTGAGTATCAATCATCATATTAGAATAATTTCTGAAGGATCATGTGACAGTGACGACTGGAGTAATGATGCTGAAAACTCAGCTTTGATCACAGGAATAAATAACAGTTTAAAATATATTAAAATAGAAAGCAGCCGTTTTAAATTGGAATAATATTTTACAATATTACTGTTTTTGTTTGTATTTTTAATCAAATAAATGCAGCCTTGGTGAGCAGAAGAAACTTCTCTGTTATGTGCGCGCCACAGACTGCACGCACGTCCGCTTAGAGTTCCGCCTTTTGCCTTCCGTCAATATTACGTTATTAGAAAAATATTTTTTTAGAGAATCGATTTTTTGACATTTGTGAATCGATTCAGAATCGTCCACGTCCGCATCGCGATGCATCTAAGAATAAATTTTTTCTCCCACCCCTAGATTTCATACAACAGGTTAATAAACAGTTACAATTAAGTCACTTACATTTTAGATTCAATGTTGACTGTTTTTGTTCTGTTTCAGCAGCGAAAATAGTTAAACAAAGATCACGGCAGAACCATCACGTGTTTTCTCATAACTGAACGATTCAGCATTTTTAACGAATCGGTTGACTCAAAGATTGAATGATCAATCCATAAACATCTGTCTTAATCATGATCGACTCATTCGAACGAATCGTTTGAACGAATGAATCAATGACTCGCTTATTAAGATGGATGCCTGGCGACACCTAATGGCGGTTTAGTGTTGTTTAAAAGCATCATTCTTTCCCACATGTGTGTGATTTGTGTGTGCAACATTATCATTATTTTTCTTTCACTATTATATTAGCGATTTAAAAGCACCCACTCGTGTCACACGTCGATTAACCGGTGGGAAAATATCCTCAGACACATACCTAATAAATGTATATTTAAATACAATATTGGCCTACCTGGTAAAAAGTTTTATATACTATTTTGATGTCCTTTTGGACACAAGAGGGCAGTATAGCCCTATGTTTGCTTTTTTGTTGAACCAAATAGCACTAAATAGCCTGTTTTAACTTTTTCATTCTTCTTGAATTGCAAAAACAGAATAAAATGGGTTTAGTTGTGATATTTGTATTCTTTTATATAGAAATAAATGGTATATAATTACATTTTTAGAAGATTTTTAGTGTTTCCTTTTTGGACATTACTTTAATCCCTCGCCATAGCAAAACCATTTGAGATATTTATTATCCATTCACAATTTAGCATATTTAATGTAGTTTCATCATGTTGAAAAAGTTTGGTACGAATAAAATAAATAGTTTAAGAGGAGTGGCTAAAAATTCAGAGGCTGATTTTGCAAAAAAATTCACATTCAGACCAAAATATCTGACTTCCTGATGGCCAGAGCTATTGAATGTAAATTAGAAAGTTGTCCGGCTTGATGAGAACAATATACAAACTGTTTTTTCTTTACTGTAGTTAAAACTAACCCCCCCACTTTTGTCAAAAGCATGTTGAAAGTGACACACTTCCTGCTGCCAGTTGGTGGCGCTATAACTTTGACTCACAATAGCTACATCCATCTGATCGGCCTCTTACCACGAACACACTGCTGAAGTTTCATCAAGATCAGTTAATGTATGCAGAAGTTATTCCACTTCCGTGTTTCTCTTTTCTCGCCATAAATTCGATTCCTCGCCACAGCCAAACCGTTCGAGATATCAAAAATCCGTCCGCAATTTAGCATCCTCAAAGTCTTGACTACATGCACACCGAGTTTGAAGGGGACACGGTGAATTTTCTAGGAGGAGTATTTCACATTCCACAGCAAGCGTTTTCCAAACAACCCATAATAGCCGACTTCCTGTTGGGCTGGCGTAAAACTTGACCGGGGTAAAGTTGTTCGGCCCGATGAGATCTATATGTGTACCGAGTTTCATATTAATTCATG
Source organism: Abramis brama (assembly GCF_963993115.1). Classification (NCBI taxonomy): domain Eukaryota; kingdom Metazoa; phylum Chordata; class Actinopteri; order Cypriniformes; family Leuciscidae; genus Abramis; species Abramis brama. The sequence continues at coordinate 44,490,795 of NC_139965.1, read as the reverse complement.
CGAGCGTGTTTGATATATGGATCAAGTTTTAGAACCCCGTTCAAGGGGGCGCTGTTGAGCCCCCCAGCCACGCCCGGGTACCAGCTTCAGCCCGGCCCTGATGGCCGTGGGTTCTGACCTGTGTGCAAAGTTTCAAGAGTTTTTGAGCACGTTAAGGACCCCAAAAGCCCCTGAAACCTTGATTAACAATATAAAAGCAATAGTCAAATCCCCCCCTCCCCTCACACACACACAGACACAGAGAGAGGGAGAGAAAATTCTTCAGAAAATCCACATTCAAACCAAAATATCTCTCTTCCTGTTGGTCGGAGATGGTTCATGTAAATTAGAAAGTTGTCCGTCTTGATGAGAACAATACACATACCAAGTTTTGTGATTCTAGGAAAAACTAAGCCCCCATTTTTGACTAAAGGTGGCGCTACTGAGCCCCTCACCACGCCCGTTTCTGAAACTTTGCACATGTCTACGGGCTAATAAATGTGATGTGTCTGTTGAGTTTCATGCAATTTCAAGTATGTTAAGAGTCTCAAAAGCATCAAAAAATAATATTAAAGTTTGATGCGTTGCCACGGCAACAGTATCTAAGATATCAATAATCCTTTCACAGGTTTACATCTGCCGTGTGTCTACATTGTACGCATAAAGTTTGAAGCAAATCGGGTAAAAATAAGACACTGATTTCAAAGCATTTTGAAAGTGATGTACTTCCTGCTGCCTGTTGGTGGCGCTATAACTTTGACTCACAATAGTCACATCCATGTGATCGGCCTCTTACAACGAACACACTGCTGAAGTTTCATCAAGATCAGTTAATGTATGCAGAAGTTATAACACACTTCCTGTTTCATTTTTTCGCCATAAATTTGTTTCCTCGCCACGGCCAAACCGTTCGAGATATCAAAAATCCGTCCGCAATTTAGCATCCTCAATGTCTTGACTTCATGCACACCGAGTTTGGAGGCGAATCGATGAATTCCCTAGGAGGAGTACATTAAATTCCACAGCATGCGTTTCCAAACAACGCTAAATAGCCAACTTCCTGTTTGGCTGGCGTAAAACTTAGAGCACGAAAGTTGTTCGGCCCAATGAGATCTATATGTGTACCGAGTTTCATATTATTACATGCAAGCGTGTTTGATTTATGGACACGTGTTTGGATCCCGTTCCAGGGGGCGCTGTCGAGCCCCCCTGCCACGCCCGGGTACCAGCTTCAGTCCGGCCCTGATGGCCGCGGGTTCTGACGTGTGTGCAAAATTTCAAGAGTTTTCGAGCATGTTAAGGGCCCCAAAAGTGCCCGAAAGGTTGACAAAATAATAATAATAATAATAATAATAATAATAATAATAATAATAATAATAATAATCCTACCGAAAACAATAGGGCCTTCGCCCTTTCAGGGCTTGGGCCCTAATAATAATCCTACCGAAAACAATAGGGCCTTCGCCCTTTCAGGGCTTGGGCCCTAATAATAATAATAATAATAATAATAATAATAATCCTACCGGAAACAATAGGGCCTTCGCCCTTTCAGGGCTTGGGCCCTAAATATAGCTGCGAGCAGCGATTACGGGCCCAAGCCGGTGGCAGCGCAACCCCGGTGCCTTTAGTTACCTAAAGGCACCGGGGATGGCGGTGCCGCCGGCTTTGGCCCTCCATCGCTGCTCGCAGCTATATTATATATATATATATATATATATATATATATATATACACACACACACACACACACACACATATATATATATATATATAAGACAGAAAATATTACTTGTCTTACCTTATTCTGATTTTATGATACACTCAAAATATTCCACAACAAATCCTTTAAATTTAATGTAAAAATAAAAACAAAAGTAAGCAGTGTTGGTCTCACGTAACCCTCTCATTAGAATCAAAAAGTTTCAATATTTGCGATGTATTTGGATGCTAAACTATTCTTTATTATAGGCTTTGTACTTCACTCGTGTTCCAATATCGATGGAAAAAAATCATCCTCTTCACACGCGCAAAAACATCACAGTGGAGCTCTGCTTACTGTGAATGGTACAAATTGTACCACTGACTATTTAAACAGAGCAGTGTAATTTGTTTATGTTAGGTTGACTATTTTTATTATTATATTGTATTAGGGCTATAATAAACAGGCTGCGATGTCAAGATTGCAATTCTGGAATGTGTGTGTGTGTGTAACGCGGTTGCGGTTGAACAGTGGACACAAAAACATAAATAAAATGTTTTAGTTAATTCCTACATCCATAGGAATACATTGAAAATGCTCGCTCTACTCCGCACCATTATCAATGTCTGTGCGGACGTCTGTATTTTACTAGTATATAGTATACTATAGTTAGCGATTTAAAAGCCCTCAGCGGTGTCACACGTGGGAAAATTTTATCACAGTCACATCCCTAATATATTTATATATAAATACAATAGGCCAACCTGAAAGAGAATTTTACTTGCCCGACCAGAGTATATCCTGATTAGAACGTCAATAACAAAAAAATAACTTGGGAATCACTAAAACGAGAGATTATTCTAATTTCATTGCATTCATTTTAAGTTGCAATCAGCAGTTAATAATAAATGTATTACTGATCAATGGTAACAAGGTTGCACTGCTGAGGCTCATGCAGCTTCTCCAGGAGAATTGTAAACAAATGAGCGCAGCACACAAAAAAGCAACCCAGTTAACAACATACTGACTATAAAAATTACAAATATGGAGTTTTTATATATTTTATAACATATGATAGAGTTAAGCAACCTCACTTGACGAGTAGGCAACTATTTCCTGAATACAATCACGATTGAAACTGTGACATTGATTTCATACAACAGGTTAATAAACAGTTACAATTAAGTCACTTACATTTTAGATGCAATATTGACTGTTTTTGTTCTGTTTCAGCAGCAAAAATAGTTAAACAAAGATCACAGCAGAACCATCGCGCATCTCACAGCAACTTGTTTTCTCATTACTGAATGATTCAGCATTTTGAACGAATCGGTTGACTCAAAGATTCAATGACCAATCCATAAACATCTGTCTCAATCATGAATGACTCAGTCATTCGAACGAATCGTTTGAACGAATTAATTAATGACTCGCTCATTAAGACGATCGCCTGGCGACACCTAATGGCGGTTTAGTGTTATGTTTAAAAGTATCATTCTTTCCAACGTGTGTGCACCATTATCAATGTCTGTGCGGACGTCTTTACTTTCACTTTTATATTAGCGATTTAAAAGCACCCGCTCGTGTCACACATCGATTAACCAATGGGAAAATATCCTCACAGTCATATACCTAATACATTTATATTTAAATACAATAGGCCTACCTAGTAAAACGTTTTATATACTATTTTGATATCCTTTTGGACACAAGAGGGCAGTATAGCCCTATGTTTGCTTTTTTTGTTGAACCAAATAGCACTAAATAGCCTGTTCATAACTTTTTCATACTTCTTGAATTGCAAAAACAGAATAAAATGGGTTTAGTTCTAATATTTGTATAATTTTATATAAAAATAAATGGTGCATAATTACATTTTTAGAAGTTATGAGATGTTTCCTGCTTCCTTTTTGACATTAATTTAATCCCTCGCCATAGCAAAACCGTTTGAGATATTCAATATCCGTTCACAATTTAGTATCTTTAATGTATTTTCATCATGTTGAAAAAGTTTGGTGGGAATAAAATAAATATTTTAAGAGGAGTGGCTAAAAATTCAGAGGCTGATTTTGCAAAAAAATCCACATTCAGACCAAAATATCTGACTTCCTCATGGCCGGAGCTAATGAATGTAAATTAGAAAGTTGTCCGGCTTGATGAGAACAATATACAAACTATTTTTTTTTTACTGTAGTTAAAACTAACCCCCCCACTTTTGTCAAAAGCATGTTGAAAGTGACACACTTCCTGCTGCCAGTTGGTGGCGCTATAACTTTGACTCACAATAGTTACATCCATCTGATCGGCCTCTTACCACGAACACACTGGTGAAGTTTCATCAAGATCAGTTAATGTATGCAGAAGTTATACCACTTCGTGTTTCTCTTTACTCGCCATAAATTCGTTTCCTCGCCACGGCCAAACCGTTCGAGATATCAAAAATCCGTCCGCAATTTAGCATCCTCAATGTCTTGACTTCATGCACACCGAGTTTGGTGGGGATTGGATGAATTCTCTAGGAGGAGTACTTCGCATTCCACAGCGAGCGTTTTCCAAACAACCCATAATAGCCGACTTCCTGTTGGGCTGGCGTAAAACTTGACTGGGGGAAAGTTGTTCGGCACGATGAGATCTATATGTGTACCGAGTTTCATATTAATTCATGCAAGCGTGTTTGATATATGGACCAAGTTTTAGAACCCTGTTCAAGGGGGCGCTGTTGAGCCCCCCAGCCACGCCCGGGTACCAGCTTCTGCCCGTCCCTGATGGCAGGGGGTTCTGACTTGTGTGCAAAGTTTCAAGAGTTTTTGAGCACGTTAAGGACCCCAAAAGCCCCTGAAACCTTGATTAACAATATAAAAGCAATAGTCAAATCCCCCCTCCCCTCACACACACAGAGACACAGAGAGAGGGAGAGAAAATTCTTTAGAAAATCCACATTCAAACCAAAATATCTCTCTTCCTGTTGGTCGGAGATAGTTAATGTCAATTAGAAAGTTGTCCGTCTTGATGAGAACAATACACATACCAAGTTTTGTTGCTGTTGATAAAACTAACCCCCCCACTTATGACTAAAGGTGGCGCTACTGAGCCCCTCACCACGCCCGTTTCTGAAACTTTGCACATGTCTACGGGCTAATAAATGTGATGTGTCTGTCGAGTTTCATCCAATTTCAAGTATGTTAAGAGTCTCAAAAGCATCAAAAAAGAATATTAAAGTTTGATGCGTTGCCACGGCAACAGTATCTAAGATATCTATAATCCTTTCACAGGTCTACATCTGCCGTGTGTTTACATTATACACATAAAGTTTGAAGCAAATCGGGTAAAAATAAGAGGGTGATTTCAAAGCATTTTGAAAGTGACACACTTCCTGCTGCCAGTTGGTGGCGCTATAATTTTGACTCACAATAGTCACATCCATGTGATCGGCCTTTTACCACGAACACACTGCTGAAGTTTCATCAAGATCAGTTAATGTATGCAGGAGTTATAACACACTTCCTGTTTTCATTATTCGCCATAAATTCGTTTCCTCGCCACGGCCAAACCGTTCGAGATATCAAAAATCCGTCCGCAATTTAGCATCCTCAATGTCTTGACTTCATGCTGACCGAGTTTGGAGGCGATTAGATCAATTCCCTAGGAGGAGTACATTAAATTCCACAGCATGCGTTTCCAAACAACCCATAATAGCCGACTTCCTGTTGGGCTGGCGTAAAACTTAGAGCACGAAAGTTGTTCGGCCCGATGAGATCTATATGTGTTCTGAGTTTCATATTATTACATGCAAGTGTGTTTGATTTATGGACAAGTGTTCGGATCCCGTTCCAGGGGGCGCTGTCGAGCCCCCCTGCCACGCCCGGGTACCAGCTTCAGCCCGGCCCTGATGGCCGCGGGTTCTGACCCGTGTGCAAAGTTTCAAGAGTTTTCGAGCATGTTAAGGGCCCCAAAAGTGCCCGTAACCTTGACAAAATAATAATAATAATAATAAATATAGCTGCGAGCAGCGATTACGGGCCCAAGCCGGTGGCACCGCAACCCCGGTGCCTTTAGTTACCTAAAGGCACCGGGGTAGCGGTGCCCCCGGCTTAGGCCCTTCATCGCTGCTCGCAGCTATATATATATATATATATATATATATATATATATATATATATATTTATATATATCTTTAAAGTATTTTTATCATGTTGAAAAAGTTTGGTGTGAATAAAATAAACCACTTAGGAGGAGTAGCTAAAAACTCAGAGTCTGAAATATCCAAAAAATCCACATTCAGACCAAAATATCTGACTTCCTGTTGCTCGGAGCTAATGACTGTAAATTAGAAAGTTGTCCGGCTTGATGAGAACAATATAGGTACTGATTTTTGTAACTGTGGGTAAAAGTAACCCCACCACTTTTGTCAAAAACATTTTGAAAGTGACACACTTCCTGCTGCCAGTTGGTGGCGCTATAACTTTGACTCACAATAGTTACATCCATCTGATCAGCCTCTTACCACGAACACACTGCTGAAGTTTCATCAAGATCAGTTAATGTGTGCAGAAGTTATACCACATTGTGTTTCTCTTTTCTCGCCATAAATTCGTGTCCTCGCCACGGCCAAACCGTTCGAGATATCAAAAATCCGTCCGCAATTTAGCATCCTCAATGTCTTGACTTCATGCTGACCGAGTTTGGAGGTGATTGGATGAATTCTCTAGGAGGAGTACATCAAATTCCACAGCATGCGTTTTTCAAACAACCCATAATAGCCGACTTCCTGTTGGGCGGAGCTAATAACTTAGAGTGCGGAAGTTGTTCGGCCTGATGAGATCTATATGTGTACCGAGTTTCATATTAATTCATGCAAGCGTGTTTGAAATATGGACCAAGTTTTCGGACCCCGTTCAAGGGGGCGCTGTCGAGCCCCCCTGCCACGCCCAGGTACCAGCTTCAGTCCGGCCCTGATGGCCGCAGGTTCTGACCTGTGTGAAAAGTTTCAAGAGTTTTTGAGCACGTTAAGGGCCCCAAAAGCCCCTGAAACCTTGAAAAACAAAGATTAAATGGAATAGACAAATCCCCCCCACCCTCTCCACACACACACACACAGAGAGAGAGAGAGAGAGAAAATTCTCCAGAAAATCCACATTCAAACCAAAATATCTGACTTCCTGTTGGTCTGAGCTAATGACAATAAATTAGAAAGTTGTCCGGCCTGATGAGAACAATATACGTACCAAGTTTTGCGATTCTAGGAAAAACTAAGCCCCCATTTTTGGCTAAAGGTGGCGCTACTGAGCCATTCCACCACGCCCATTTCTGAAACTTTGCACATGTCTACTGGATAATAAATGTGATGTGTCTGTCGAGTTTCATGCAATTTCAAGTATGTTAAGAGTCTCAAAAGCTTAAAAAAAGAATATTAAAGTTTGAAGCATTGCCACGGCAACAGTATCTAAGATATCAATAATCCTTTCACAGGTCTACATCTGCCGTGTGTCTACATTATACACATAAAGTTTGAAGCAAATCGGGTAAAAATAAGAGAGTGATTTCAAAGCATTTTGAAAGTGACAAACTTCCTGCTGCCAGTTGGTGGCGCTATAACTTTGACTCACAATAGTCACATCCATGTGATCGGCCTCTTACAACGAACACACTGCTGAAGTTTCATCAAGATCAGTTAATGTATGCAGAAGTTATAACACACTTCCTGTTTCCATTATTCGCCATAAATTCGTTTCCTCGCCACGGCCAAACCGTTCGAGATATCAAAAATCCGTTCGCAATTTAGCATCCTCAATGTCTTGACTTCATGCTGACCGAGTTTGGAGGCGAATGGATGAATTTCCTAGAAGGAGTACATCAAAATCCACAGCATGCGTTTCCAAACAACCCATAATAGCCGACTTCCTGTTGGGCTGGCGTAAAAAGTAAAAGTACGAAAGTTGTTCCGCCCGATGAGATCTATATGTGTACTGAGTTTCATATTATTACATGCAAGCGTGTCTGATTCATGGACCAAGTTTTCGGACTTCGTTCAAGGGGGCGCTGTTGAGCCCCCCTGCCACGCCCGGGTACCAGCTTCAGCCCGGCCCTGATGGCCGCGGGTTCTGACCCGTGTGCAAAGTTTCAAGAGTTTTCGAGCATGTAAAGGGCCCCAAAAGTGCCCGAAAGGTTGACAAAAAAATAATAATAATAAATAATCCTACCGAAAACAATAGGGCCTTCGCCCTTTCAGGGCTTGGGCCCTAATAATAATCCTACCGAAAACAATAGGGCCTTCGCCCTTTCAGGGCTTGGGCCCTAATAATAATAATAATAATAATAATAAATATAGCTGCGAGCAGCGATTACGGGCCCAAGCCGGTGGCACCGCAACCCCGGTGCCTTTAGTTACCTAAAGGCACCGGGGTGGCGGTGCCCCCGGCTTTGGCCCTTCATCGCTGCTCGCAGCTATATTTATATATATATATATATATATATATATATATATCTTTAATGTATTTTTATCATGTTGAAAAAGTTTGGTGTGAATAAAATAAACCACTTAGGAGGAGTAGCTAAAAACTCAAGAGTCTGACATATCCAAAAAATCCACATTCAAACCAAAATATCTGACTTCCTGTTGCTCGGAGCTAATGACTGTAAATTAGATTTCCATTTCACCACGCCCGTTTCTGAAACTTTGCACATGTCTACTGGATAATAAATGTGATGTGTCTGTCGAGTTTCATGCATTTTCAAGCATGTGAAGAGTCTCAAAAGCATCCGAAAAGAATATTAAAGTTTAATGCGTTGCCACGGCAACAGTATCTAAGATATCAATAATCCTTTCACAGGTCTAAATCTGCCGTGTGTTTACATTATACACATAAAGTTTGAAGCAAATCGGGTAAAAATAAGAGGGTGATTTCAAAGCATTTTGAAAGTGACACACTTCCTGTTGCCAGTTGGTGGCACTATAACTTTGACTCACAAATGTCACATCCATGTGATCAGCCTCTTACAACAAACACACTGCTGAAGTTTCATCAAGATAAGTTAATGTATGCAGAAGTTATAACACACTTCCTGTTTGAATTATTCGCCATAAATTCGTTTCCTTGCCACGGCCAAACCGTTCGAGATATCAAAAATCCGTCCGCAATTTAGCATCCTCAATGTCTTGACTTCATGCCGACCGAGTTTGGAGGCGAATGGATGAATTTCCTAGGAGGAGTACATCAAATTCCACAGCATGCGTTTCCAAACAACCCATAATAGCTGACTTCCTGTTGGTCTGGCGTAAAACTTAGAGCACGAAAGTTGTTCGGCCCGATGAGGTCTATATGTGTACCGAGTTTCATATTATTACATGCAAGCGTGTCTGATTTATGGACAAGTGTTCGGATCCCGTTCCAGGGGGCGCTGTCGAGGCCCCCTGCCACGCCCGGGTACCAGCTTCAGCCCGGCCCTGATGGCCGCGGGTTCTGACCTGTGTGCAAAATTTCAAGAGTTTTCGAGCATGTTAAGGCCCCCAAAAGTGCCCGAGAAGTAGAAAAAAAATAATAATAATAATAAAAAATATAGCTGCGAGCAGCGATTACGGGCCCAAGCCGGTGGCACCGCAACCCCGATGCCTTTAGTTACCTAAAGGCACCGGGGTGGCGGTGCCGCCGGCTTGGGCCCTCCATCGCTGCTCGCAGCTATATTTATTATATATATATATATATGTATATATATATATATATAATAAATATAGCTGCGAGCAGCGATGGAGGGCCCATCTTTTTGATGGAGGGCCCATCTTTTGTTATATATATACTGTATATATATATATATATATATATATATATATATATATATATATATATATATATATATACAGTATATATAACAAAAGATATATACATTATATATCAGACAAGTAATATTCTCTGTCTTGTCACTTCACAAAAAAATGGTACAAATTGTACTACTGACTATTTAAACAGAGCAGTGTAATTTTGATAAGTTAGGTTGACTATTTTATAATTATATTTTATTAGGGCTATAATGAACAGGCTGCGATGTCAAGATTGCAATGCTGGTGTGTGTGTGTGTGTGTGTGTGTGTGTGTGTGTGTGTGTGTGTGTGTGTGTGTGTGTGTGTGTGTGTGTGTGTGTGTCGTGGGCGTGATTGAACAGTGGAGACAAAAAAAATACTTCATGGTGCTAACTTTAAAACTGAAATAAAATGCTCACGGCTGCACGGGAATTCATTCCTACTTCCATAGGAATTCATTGAAAAAGCTCGCTCTGCTCCCAACCATAATAAATGTCAGTGCGGACGAACATATTTTACTTTCGTTTTTAAGTTAGCGATTCAAAAGCCCCCAGCGGTGTCACACGTCAATTAACCGGTGGTAAAATTATATTCTCACTGTCACATACATAGTATAGGCCGCCTACCTGAAAGAGAGTTTAGCTTGCCCGACCATAGTAGCCTGATTAGAACGTCAATGACAAAAAAATAACTTGGGAATCACTAAAACGAGAGATTATTCTAATTATATTACATTAATTTTAATTTGCAATCAACAGTTGATAATAAATGTATTACTGATCAATGGTAACAAGGTTGCGCTGCTGAGGCTCGTGCAGCTTCTCCAGGAGAAACGTAAACAACTGAGCGCAGCACACAAAAACGAAACCCAGTTAACAACATACTGACTATAAAAATTACAAATATGGAGTTTTTATATATTTTATAACATATGATAAGAGCAACCTCACTTGACGAGTAGGCTGTGTTTCCTATCACGATTGAAAATGCGACATTGATTTCATCAACAGGTTAATAAACAGTTACAATTAAGTCACTTACATTTAAGATGCAATATTGACTGTTTTTGTTCTGTTTCAGCAGCAAAAATAGTTAAACCAAGATCACAGCAGAACAATCGCGCATCTCACAGCAACTTGTTTTCTCATTTCTGAATGATTCAGCATTTTGAACGAATCGGTTGACTCAAAGATTCAATGACCAATCCATAAACATCTGTCTCAATCATGAATGACTCAGTCATTCGAACGAATCGTCTGAACGAATTAATTAATGACTCGCTCATTAAGACGATCGCCTGGCGACACCTAATGGCGGTTTAGTGTTATGTTTAAAAGTATCATTCTTTCCAACGTGTGTGCACCATTATCAATGTCTGTGCGGACGTCTTTACTTTCACTTTTATATTAGCGATTTAAAAGCACCCGCTCGTGTCACACATCGATTAACCAATGGGAAAATATCCTCACAGTCATATACATAATACATTTATATTTAAATACAATAGGCCTACCTAGTAAAACGTTTTATATACTATTTGGATATCCTTTTGGACACAAGAGGGCAGTATAGCCCTATGTTTGCTTTTTTGTTGAACCAAATAGCACTAAATAGCCTGTTCATAACTTTTTCATACTTCTTGAATTGCAAAAACAGAATAAAATGGGTTTAGTTCTAATATTTGTATAATTTTATATAAAAATAAATGGTGTATAATTACATTTTTAGAAGTTATGAAATGTTTCCTGCTTCCTTGTTGACATTAATTTAATCCCTCGCCATAGCAAAACCGTTTGAGATATTCAATATCCGTTCACAATTTAGCATCTTTAATGTATTTTCATCATGTTGAAAAATTTTGGTGGGAATAAAATAAATATTTTAAGAGGAGTGGCTAAAAATTCAGAGGCTGATTTTGCAAAAAAATCCACATTCAGACCAAAATATCTGACTTCCTCATGGCCGGAGCTAATGAATGTAAATTAGAAAGTTGTCCGGCTTGATGAGAACAATATGCAAACTATTTTTTTTTACTGTAGTTAAAACTAACCCCCCCACTTTTGTCAAAAGCATGTTGAAAGTGACACACTTCCTGCTGCCAGGTGGTGGCGCTATAACTTTGACTCACAATAGTTACATCCATCTGATCGGCCTCTTACCACAAACACACTGCTGAAGTTTCATCAAGATCAGTTAATGTATGCAGAAGTTATAACACTTCGTGTCTCTCTTTTCTCGCCATAAATTCATTTCCTCGCCACGGCCAAACCGTTCAAGATATCAAAGATCCGTCCGCAATTTAGCATCCTCAATGTCTTGACTTCATGCACACCGAGTTTGGTGGGGATGGGATGAATTTTCTAGGAGGAGTATTTCACATTCCACAGCAAGCATTTTCCAAACAACCCATAATAGCTGACTTCCTGTTGGGCTGGCGTGAAACTTGCCAGAGGGAAAGTTGTTCGGCCCGATGAGATCTATATGTGTACAGAGTTTCATATTAATTCATGCAAGCGTGTTTGATATATGGACCAAGTTTTCAGACCCCGTTCAAGGGGGCGCTGTTGAGCCCCCCTGCCACGCCCGTTTCTGAAACTTTTCACATGTCTACTGGCTAATAAATGGGATGTATCTGTCGAGTTTCATCCAATTTCAAGCATGTTAAGAGTCTCAAACGCATCCGAAAAGAATATTAAAGTTTGATGCGTTGCCACGGCAACAGTATCGAAGATATCAATAATCCTTTCACAGGTCTACATCTGCCCTGTGTCTACATTATACACATAAAGTTTGAAGCAAATCGGGTAAACATAAGAGGGTGACTTCAAAGAATTTTGAAAGTGACACTCTTTCTGCTGCCAGTTGGTGGCGCTATAACTTTGACTCACAATAGTCACATCAATGTGATCGGCCTCTGAAAACGAACACACTGCTGAAGTTTTATCAAGATCAGTTAATGTATGCAGAAGTTATAACACACTTCCTGTTTCTCTTTACTCGCCATAAATTCATTTCCTCGCCACGGCCAAACCGTTCGAGATATCAAAAATCCGTCCGCAATTTAGCATCCTCAATGTCTTGACTTCACGCTGACCGAGTTTGGTGGGGATCGGATGAATTCTGTAGGAGGAGTACATTAAATTCCACAGCATGAGTTTTTCAAACAACGCATAATAGCTGACTTCCTGTTGGGCGGAGCTAATAACATAGAGTGCGGAAGTTGTTCGGCCCGATGAGATCTATATGTGTACCGAGTTTAATATTAATTCATCCAAGCCTGTTTGATATATGGACCAAGTTTTCTGACCCCATTCAAGGGGGCGCTGTTGAGCCCCCCTGCCACGCCCGGGTACCAGCTTCAGCCCGGCCCTGATGGCCGCGGGTTCTGACCTGTGTGCAAAGTTTCAAGAGTTTTCGAGCATGTTAAGGCCCCCAAAAGTGCCCGAGAAGTAGAAAAAAAATAATAATAATAAAAATAATCCTAACGAAAACAATAGGGCCTTCGCCCTTTCAGGGCTTGGGCCCTAAATATAGCTGCGAGCAGCGATTACGGGCCCAAGCCGGTGGCACCGCAACCCCGATGCCTTTAGTTACCTAAAGGCACCGGGGTGGCGGTGCCCCCGGCTTTGGCCCTTCATCGCTGCTCGCAGCTATATTTATATATATATATATATATATATATATATATATATATATATATATATATATATCTTTAATGTATTTTTATCATGTTGAAAAAGTTTGGTGTGAATAAAATAAACCACTTAGGAGGAGTAACTAAAAATTCAGAGTCTGACATATCCAAAAAATCCACATTCAAACCAAAATATCTGACTTCCTGTTGCTCGGAGCTAATGACTGTAAATTAGAAAGTTGTCCGGCTCGATGAGTCCAATATGCGTACTGATTTTTGTAACTGTGGGTAAAAGTAACCCCCCCACTTTTGTCAAAAGCATTTTGAAAGTGACACACTTCCTGCTACCAGTTGGTGGCGCTATAACTTTGACTCACAATAGTTACATCCATCTGACCGGCCTCTTACCATGAACACACTGCTGAAGTTTCATCAAGATCAGTTAATGTATGCAGAAGTTATAACACTTCGTGTTTCTCTTTTCTCGCCATAAATTTGTTTCCTCGCCACGGCCAAACCGTTCCGAGATATCAAAAATCCGTCTGCAATTTAGGATCCTCAATGTCTTGACTTCATGCTGACCGAGTTTGGTGGGGATCGGATGAATTCTCTAGGATGAGTGTTTCAAATTCCACAGCATGCGTTTTTCAAACAACCCATAATAGCAGACTTCCTGTTGGGCGGAGCTAATAATTTAGAGTGCGGAAGTTGTTTGGCCCGATGAGATCTATATGTGTACCGAGTTTCATATTAATTCATGCAAGCGTGTTTGATATATGGACCAAGTTTTCAGACCGTGTTCAAGGGGGCGCTGTTGAGCCCCCCTGCCACGCCCGTGTACCAGCTTCAGCCCGGCCCTGATGACCGTGGGTTCTGACCTGTGTGAAAAGTTTCAAGTGTTTATGAGCACGTTAAGTGCGCCAAAAGCCCCTAAAACCTTGAAAAACAAAGATTAAATGGAATAGATAACCCCCCCCCCACACACACACACAGACACACACAGACACACAGAGAGAGAGAGAAAATTCTTCAGAAAATCCACATTCAAACCAAAATATCTGACTTCCTGTTGGTTGGAGCTTATAAGTGTAAATTAGAAAGTTGTCCGGCTCGATGAGAACAATATACATACCGATTTTTGTGATTCTAGGAAAAACTAAGCCCCCATTTTTGACTAAAGGTGGCGCTACTGAGCCATTCCACCACGCCCGTTTCTGAAACTTTGTACATGTCTACTGGCTAATAAATGTGATGTGTCTGTCGAGTTTCATGCAATTTCAAGTATGTTAAGAGTCCCAAAAGCATCAAAAAATAATATTAAAGTTTGATGTGTTGCCACGGCAACAGTATCTAAGATATCAATAATCCTTTCACAGGTCTACATCTGCCATGTGTCTACATTGTACACATAAAGTTTGAAGCAAATCGGGTAAGAATAAGACAGTGATTTCAAAGCATTTTGAAAGTGATGTACTTCCTGCTGCCTGTTGGTGGCGCTATAACTTTGACTCACAATAGTCACATCTGTGCGATCGGCCCCTTACAACGAACACACTGCTGAAGTTTCATCAAGATCAGTTAATGTATGCAGAAGTTATAACACACTTCCTGTGTCCCTTATTCGCCATAAATTCGTTTCCTCGCCACGGCCAAACCGTTCGAGATATCAAAAATCCGTCCGCAATTTAGCATCCTCAATGTCTTGACTTCATGCTGACCGAGTTTGGAGGCGAATGGATGAATTTCCTAGGAGGAGTACATCAAATTCCACAGCATGCGTTTCCAAACAACCCATAATAGCCGACTTCCTGTTGGGCTGGCGTAAAACTTAGAGCACGAAAGTTGTTCGGCCCGATGAGATCTATATGTGTACCGAGTTTCATATTATTACATGCAAGCGTGTTTGATTTATGGACAAGTGTTCGGATCCCGTTCCAGGGGGCGCTGTCGAGCCCCCCTGCCACGCCCGGGTACCAGCTTCGGTCCGGCCCTGATGGCCGCGGGTTCTGACCTGTGTGCAAAGTTTGAAGAGTTTTCGAGCATGTTAAGGCCCCCAAAAGTGCCCGAGAAGTAGAAAAAAAATAATAATAATAAAAAATATAGCTGCGAGCAGCGATTACGGGCCCAAGCCGGTGGCACCGCAACCCCGGTGCCTTTAGTTACCTAAAGGCACCGGGGTGGCGGTACCGCCGGCTTTGGCCCTCCATCGCTGCTCGCAGCTATATTTATATATATATATATATATATATATATATATATACACACACATACATATATATATATATATATATATATATATATATATATATATATATATATATTATTGTTCAAAAGTTTGGGGTCAGTAAGATTTTTAATGTTTTTAGGAGAAGTCTCTTCTGCTCACCAAGGCTGCATTTATTGATTAAAAATACAAACAAAAACAGTAATATTGTGAAATATTATTCCAATTTAAAACAGCTGTTTTCAATTTTTAAATATTTTACATAGTAATTCATTTCTGTGATCAAAGTTGAGTTTTCAGCATCATTACTCCACTCTTCAGTGTCACATGATCCTTCAGAAATCATACTAATATGATGATTGATGCTCAATAAATATTCATTATTATTTTCAATGTTGAAAACAGTTGTGTACAGATTTTTTTTTTTTTCAAAATGCTTTGATGAATGTAAAGTTCAAAAGAACAGCATATATTTCAAATATATATATTTTTAACATTATAAATGTCTTTACTGTAACTGTTGATCAGTTTAACTCATCCTTCATAAATAAAAGTACTGATTTATTTTATTTATTTCCCCAAAAAATAAAATTTTAATTATTACTAACCCAAAACTTTTGAGCGGTAGTGTTTAACGTTACAAAAGCTTTAGATTTCAGATAAATGCTGTTCTTTTGAACTTTCTATTCATCAAAGACTGTACACAACTGTTTTCGACATTTAAAATAATAATGAATGTTTCTTGAGTATCAATCATCATATTAGAATAATTTCTGAAGGATCATGTGACAGTGACGACTGGAGTAATGATGCTGAAAACTCAGCTTTGATCACAGGAATAAATAACAGTTTAAAATATATTAAAATAGAAAGCAGCTGTTTTAAATTGGAATAATATTTTACAATATTACTGTTTTTGTTTGTATTTTTAATCAAATAAATGCAGCCTTGGTGAGCAGAAGAAACTTCTCTGTTATGTGCGCGCCACAGACTGCACGCACGTCCGCTTAGAGTTCCGCCTTTTGCCTTCCGTCAATATTACGTTATTAGAAAAATATTTTTTTAGAGAATCGATTTTTTGACATTTGTGAATCGATTCAGAATCGTCCACGTCCGCATCGCGATGCATCTAAGAATAAATTTTTTCTCCCACCCCTAGATTTCATACAACAGGTTAATAAACAGTTACAATTAAGTCACTTACATTTTAGATGCAATGTTGACTGTTTTTGTTCTGTTTCAGCAGCGAAAATAGTTAAACAAAGATCACGGCAGAACCATCACGCATCACGTGTTTTCTCATAACTGAACGATTCAGCATTTTTAACGAATCGGTTGACTCAAAGATTGAATGATCAATCCATAAACATCTGTCTTAATCATGATCGACTCATTCGAACGAATCGTTTGAACGAATGAATCAATGACTCGCTTATTAAGATGGATGCCTGGCGACACCTAATGGCGGTTTAGTGTTGTTTAAAAGCATCATTCTTTCCCACATGTGTGTGATTTGTGTGTGCAACATTATCATTATTTTTCTTACACTATTATATTAGCGATTTAAAAGCACCCACTCGTGTCACACGTCGATTAACCGGTGGGAAAATATCCTCAGACACATACCTAATACATGTATATTTAAATACAATATTGGCCTACCTGGTAAAAAGTTTTATATACTATTTTGATGTCCTTTTGGACACAAGAGGGCAGTATAGCCCTATGTTTGCTTTTTTGTTGAACCAAATAGCACTAAATAGCCTGTTTTAACTTTTTCATTCTTCTTGAATTGCAAAAACAGAATAAAATGGGTTTAGTTGTGATATTTGTATACTTTTATATAGAAATAAATGGTATATAATTACATTTTTAGAAGATTTTTAGTGTTTCCTTTTTGGACATTATTTAATCCCTCGCCATAGCAAAACCGTTTGAGATATTTATTATCCATTCACAATTTAGCATATTTAATGTAGTTTCATCATGTTGAAAAAGTTTGGTACGAATAAAATAAATAGTTTAAGAGGAGTGGCTAAAAATTCAGAGGCTGATTTTGCAAAAAAATCCACATTCAGACCAAAATATCTGACTTCCTGATGGCCAGAGCTATTGAATGTAAATTAGAAAGTTGTCCGGCTTGATGAGAACAATATACAAACTATTTTTTCTTTACTGTAGTTAAAACTAACCCCCCCACTTTTGTCAAAAGCATGTTGAAAGTGACACACTTCCTGCTGCCAGTTGGTGGCGCTATAACTTTGACTCACAATAGCTACATCCATCTGATCGGCCTCTTACCACGAACACACTGCTGAAGTTTCATCAAGATCAGTTAATGTATGCAGAAGTTATTCCACTTCCGTGTTTCTCTTTTCTCGCCATAAATTCGATTCCTCGCCACAGCCAAACCGTTCGAGATATCAAAAATCCGTCCGCAATTTAGCATCCTCAATGTCTTGACTACATCCACACCGAGTTTGAAGGGGGCACGGTGAATTTTCTAGGGGGAGTATTTCACATTCCACAGCAAGCGTTTTCCAAACAACCCATAATAGCCGACTTCCTGTTGGGCTGGCGTAAAACTTGACCGGGGTAAAGTTGTTCGGCCCGATGAGATCTATATGTGTACCGAGTTTCATATTAATTCATGCGAGCGTGTTTGATATATGGATCAAGTTTTAGAACCCCGTTCAAGGGGGCGCTGTTGAGCCCCCCAGCCACGCCCGGGTCCCAGCTTCAGCCCGGCCCTGATGGCCGTGGGTTCTGACCTGTGTGCAAAGTTTCAAGAGTTTTTGAGCACGTTAAGGACCCCAAAAGCCCCTGAAACCTTGATTAACAATATAAAAGCAATAGTCAAATCCCCCCCTCCCCTCACACACACACAGACACAGAGAGTGAGAGAAAATTCTTCAGAAAATCCACATTCAAACCAAAATATCTCTCTTCCTGTTGGTCAGAGATGGTTCATGTAAATTAGAAAGTTGTCCGTCTTGATGAGAACAATACACATACCAAGTTTTGTTACTGTTGATAAAACTAACACCCCCACTTATGACTAAAGGTGGCGCTACTGAGCCCCTCACCACGCCCGTTTCTGAAACTTTGCACATGTCTACTGGATAATAAATGTGATGTGTCTGTCGAGTTTCATGCAATTTCAAGTATGTTAAGAGTCTCAAAAGCATAAAAAAAGAATATTAAAGTTTGATGCGTTGCCACGGCAACAGTATCTAAGATATCAATAATCCTTTCACAGGTTTACATCTGCCGTGTGTCTACATTGTACACATAAAGTTTGAAGCAAATCTGGTAAAAATAAGACAGTGATTTCAAAGCATTTTAATAGTGATGTACTTCCTGCTGCCTGTTGGTGGCGCTATAACTTTGACTCACAATAGTCACATCTGTGCGATCGGCCTCTTACAACGAACACACTGCTGAAGTTTCATCAAGATCAGTTAATGTATGCAGAAGTTATAACACACTTCCTGTTTCATTTTTTCGCCATAAATTCGTTTCCTCGCCACGGCCAAACCGTTCGAGATATCAAAAATCCGTCCGCAATTTAGCATCCTCAATGTCTTGACTTCATGCACACCGAGTTTGGAGGCGAATCGATGAATTCCCTAGGAGGAGTACATTAAATTCCACAGCATGCGTTTCCAAACAACCCTAAATAGCCGACTTCCTGTTGGGCTGGCGTAAAACTTAGAGCACGAAAGTTGTTCGGCCCGATGAGTTCTATATGTGTACCGAGTTTCATATTATTACATGCAAGCGTGTCTGATTTATGGACAAGTGTTCGGATCCCGTTCCAGGGGGCGCTGTCGAGCCCCCCTGCCACGCCCGGGTACCAGCTTCAGTCCGGCCCTGATGGCCGCGGGTTCTGACCTGTGTGCAAAATTTCAAGAGTTTTCGAGCATGTTAAGGGCCCCAAAAGTGGCCGAAAGGTTGACAAAATAATAATAATAATAATAATAAATATATATATATAAATATAGCTGCGAGCAGCGATTACGGGCCCAAGCCGGTGGCACCGCAACCCCGGTGCCTTTAGTTACCTAAAGGCACCGGGGTGGCGGTACCGCCGGCTTTGGCCCTCCATCGCTGCTCGCAGCTATATTTATATATATATATATATATATATATATATATATATATATATATATATATATATATATATATATATACACATACACACACATACATATATATGTATATATATATATATATATATATATATATATTATTGTTCAAAAGTTTGGGGTCAGTAAGATTTTTAATGTTTTTAGGAGAAGTCTCTTCTGCTCACCAAGGCTGCATTTATTGATTAAAAATACAAACAAAAACAGTAATATTGTGAAATATTATTCCAATTTAAAACAGCTGTTTTCAATTTTTAAATATTTTACATAGTAATTCATTTCTGTGATCAAAGTTGAGTTTTCAGCATCATTACTCCACTCTTCAGTGTCACATGATCCTTCAGAAATCATACTAATATGATGATTGATGCTCAATAAATATTCATTATTATTTTCAATGTTGAAAACAGTTGTGTACAGATTTTTTTTTTTTTCAAAATGCTTTGATGAATGTAAAGTTCAAAAGAACAGCATATATTTCAAATATATATATTTTTAACATTATAAATGTCTTTACTGTAACTGTTGATCAGTTTAACTCATCCTTCATAAATAAAAGTACTGATTTATTTTATTTATTTCCCCAAAAAATAAAATTTTAATTATTACTAACCCAAAACTTTTGAGCGGTAGTGTTTAACGTTACAAAAGCTTTAGATTTCAGATAAATGCTGTTCTTTTGAACTTTCTATTCATCAAAGACTGTACACAACTGTTTTCGACATTTAAAATAATAATGAATGTTTCTTGAGTATCAATCATCATATTAGAATAATTTCTGAAGGATCATGTGACAGTGACGACTGGAGTAATGATGCTGAAAACTCAGCTTTGATCACAGGAATAAATAACAGTTTAAAATATATTAAAATAGAAAGCAGCTGTTTTAAATTGGAATAATATTTTACAATATTACTGTTTTTGTTTGTATTTTTAATCAAATAAATGCAGCCTTGGTGAGCAGAAGAAACTTCTCTGTTATGTGCGCGCCACAGACTGCACGCACGTCCGCTTAGAGTTCCGCCTTTTGCCTTCCGTCAATATTACGTTATTAGAAAAATATTTTTTTAGAGAATCGATTTTTTGACATTTGTGAATCGATTCAGAATCGTCCACGTCCGCATCGCGATGCATCTAAGAATAAATTTTTTCTCCCACCCCTAGATTTCATACAACAGGTTAATAAACAGTTACAATTAAGTCACTTACATTTTAGATGCAATGTTGACTGTTTTTGTTCTGTTTCAGCAGCGAAAATAGTTAAACAAAGATCACGGCAGAACCATCACGCATCACGTGTTTTCTCATAACTGAACGATTCAGCATTTTTAACGAATCGGTTGACTCAAAGATTGAATGATCAATCCATAAACATCTGTCTTAATCATGATCGACTCATTCGAACGAATCGTTTGAACGAATGAATCAATGACTCGCTTATTAAGATGGATGCCTGGCGACACCTAATGGCGGTTTAGTGTTGTTTAAAAGCATCATTCTTTCCCACATGTGTGTGATTTGTGTGTGCAACATTATCATTATTTTTCTTACACTATTATATTAGCGATTTAAAAGCACCCACTCGTGTCACACGTCGATTAACCGGTGGGAAAATATCCTCAGACACATACCTAATACATGTATATTTAAATACAATATTGGCCTACCTGGTAAAAAGTTTTATATACTATTTTGATGTCCTTTTGGACACAAGAGGGCAGTATAGCCCTATGTTTGCTTTTTTGTTGAACCAAATAGCACTAAATAGCCTGTTTTAACTTTTTCATTCTTCTTGAATTGCAAAAACAGAATAAAATGGGTTTAGTTGTGATATTTGTATACTTTTATATAGAAATAAATGGTATATAATTACATTTTTAGAAGATTTTTAGTGTTTCCTTTTTGGACATTATTTAATCCCTCGCCATAGCAAAACCGTTTGAGATATTTATTATCCATTCACA
>NC_139965.1:43109353-43114353 GCF_963993115.1 Abramis brama | reverse complement strand
TAAGTCTATGAATTCATTAGTTTAAATTAAATGGGTGAGAGTTATGTTATAAGTTATGTATGTTAGTTTAAAGTTTAACTTAGCTTGAAGTTTAAATTAGTTTAAAATAATTTGAAGTTTAAATTAGTTTAAAATAGTTTGAAGTTTAAAGTTGTTTAAAGCTTAAAGTAGTTCAAAGTTTGAAGTAGTTTAAAAGAACTTCTTTAAAAGAAGAAAGTTGCTAGAAAGAAAGAAAGAAAGATTAGTTAGAAAGAAAGATGGATTAGTTAGATAGAAAGAAAGAAAGTTTAGTTAGAAAGAAAGAAAGAAAGAAAGAAAGAAAGAAAAAGATTAGTTAGAAAGAAAGAAAGAAAGAAAGAAAGAAAAAGATTAGTTAGAAAGAAAGAAAGACAGAAAGAAAGATTAGTTAGAAAGAAAGAAAGAAAGAAAGACAGAAAGAAAGAAAGATTAGTTAGAAAGAAAGAAAGAAAGAAAGAAAGAAAGAAAGAAAGATTAGTTAGAAAGAAAGAAAGAAAGAAAGAAAGAAAGAAAAAGATTAGTTAGAAAGAAAGAAAGACAGAAAGAAAGATTAGTTAGAAAGAAAGAAAGAAAGAAAGACAGAAAGAAAGAAAGATTAGTTAGAAAGAAAGAAAGAAAGAAAGAAAGAAAGAAAGATTAGTTAGAAAGAAAGAAAGAAAGAAAGAAAGAAAGAAAGAAAAAGATTAGTTAGAAAGAAAGAAAGACAGAAAGAAAGATTAGTTAGAAAGAAAGAAAGAAAGAAAGACAGAAAGAAAGAAAGATTAGTTAGAAAGAAAGAAAGAAAGAAAGAAAGAAAGAAAGATTAGTTAGAAAGAAAGAAAGAAAGAAAGAAAGAAAGAAAAAGATTAGTTAGAAAGAAAGAAAGAAAGAAAGAAAGAAAGAAAGAAAGAAAAAGATTAGTTAGAAAGAAAGAAAGACAGAAAGAAAGAAAGATTAGTTAGAAAGAAAGAAAGAAAGAAAGAAAGATTAGTTAGAAAGAAAGATGGATTAGTTAGATAGAAAGAAAGAAAGTTTAGTTAGAAAGAAAGAAAGAAAGAAAGAAAGAAAGAAAGAAAGAAAGAAAAAGATTAGTTAGAAAGAAAGAAAGACAGAAAGAAAGAAAGATTAGTTAGAAAGAAAGAAAGAAAGACAGAAAGAAAGAAAGATTAGTTAGAAAGAAAGAAAGAAAGAAAGATTAGTTAGAAAGAAAGAAAGAAAGAAAGAAAGAAAAAGATTAGTTAGAAAGAAAGAAAGAAAGAAAGAAAGAAAGAAAAAGATTAGTTAGAAAGAAAGAAAGACAGAAAGAAAGAAAGATTAGTTAGAAAGAAAGAAAGAAAGACAGAAAGAAAGAAAGATTAGTTAGAAAGAAAGAAAGAAAGAAAGATTAGTTAGAAAGAAAGAAAGAAAGAAAGAAAGAAAAAGATTAGTTAGAAAGAAAGAAAGAAAGAAAGAAAAAGAAAGAAAGAAAGAAAAAGATTAGTTAGAAAGAAAGAAAGACAGAAAGAAAGAAAGATTAGTTAGAAAGAAAGAAAGAAAGAAAGAAAGAAAGAAAGAAAGAAAAAGATTAGTTAGAAAGAAAGAAAGACAGAAAGAAAGAAAGATTAGTTAGAAAGAAAGAAAGAAAGACAGAAAGAAAGAAAGATTAGTTAGAAAGAAAGAAAGAAAGAAAGATTAGTTAGAAAGAAAGAAAGAAAGAAAGAAAGAAAAAGATTAGTTAGAAAGAAAGAAAGAAAGAAAGAAAGAAAGAAAGAAAAAGATTAGTTAGAAAGAAAGAAAGACAGAAAGAAAGAAAGATTAGTTAGAAAGAAAGAAAGAAAGACAGAAAGAAAGAAAGATTAGTTAGAAAGAAAGAAAGAAAGAAAGATTAGTTAGAAAGAAAGAAAGAAAGAAAGAAAGAAAAAGATTAGTTAGAAAGAAAGAAAGAAAGAAAGAAAAAGAAAGAAAGAAAGAAAAAGATTAGTTAGAAAGAAAGAAAGACAGAAAGAAAGAAAGATTAGTTAGAAAGAAAGAAAGAAAGAAAGAAAGAAAGAAAGAAAAAGATTAGTAAGAAAGAAAGAAAGAAAGAAAGAAAGAAAGAAAGAAAAAAAGAGAAAGATTAGTTTCTCATTAGATTAGATTAGCTCATATAGTATATAGAACGGCAGTTTGGTTTAGTCTTCAAGGTATTTTGATTTGAATTTTCGTCGGTTTGAATTTTTTAGAACTCCCCAATGTAAGTCAATGGGAGTTTTTGAATGAGTTTTTTCGAGTTTTGATCGTCATTTTTAGGAAAACCGTAAGTCCGATCAGTCTGAAAAGATATAGCACACTTGGTCAGAACAGTTTGAGTGTCTGAGCCGAGTTTGGAGTATGTAGAGTGAAAGCTCTAGGAGGAGTTTGATATAGAAATTTTTAGTCTCAGAAGAATAATAATAACTAGATGCGAAAGTTCGTCGAGACAAACTTTAAGTTGGCTTGAGAAAGTTTGGACCAGAAAGTTTTTTGCTAGGCGGTTGCTAGGGTATTCTGAGTGGTTGCTAGGCGGTTGCTAGGATATTTCTGGTGGTTGCTAGGGTCTTTTGGGTGGTTGCTAGGGTGTTTTGGGTGGTTGCTAGGGTGTTCTGGGTGGTTGCTAGGCGGTTGCTAGGGTGTTCTGGGTGGTTACTAGGGTGTTCTGGGTGGTTGCTAGGCGGTTGCTAGGATATTTTGGGTGGTTGCTAGGGTCTTTTGGGTGGTTTATAGGCGGTTGCTAGGGTATTTTAGGTGGTTGCTAGGGTATTTTAGGTGGTTGCTAGGGTATTCTGGGTGGTTGCTAGGCGGTTGCTAGGGTATTTTGGGTGGTTGCTAGGGTCTTTTGGGTAGTTGCTAGGCGGTTTCTAAGATATTTTCGGTGGTTGCTAGGGTCTTTTGGGTGGTTGCTAGGCGGTTGCTAGGGTATTTTGGGTGGTTGCTAGGGTGTTCTGGGTGGTTGCTAGGCGGTTGCTAGGGTGTTCTGGGTGGTTGCTAGGCGGTTGCTAGGATATTTTGGGTGGTTGCTAGGGTCTTTTGGGTGGTTGATAGGCGGTTGCTAGGGTATTTTAGGTGGTTGCTAGGGTATTTTAGGTGGTTGATAGGGTATTCTGGGTGGTTGCTAGGCGGTTGCTAGGGCATTTTGGGTGGTTGCTAGGGTCTTTTGGGTAGTTGCTAGGCGGTTTCTAAGATATTTTCGGTGGTTGCTAGGGTCTTTTGGGTGGTTGCTAGGCGGTTGCTAGGGTATTTTGGGTGGTTGCTAGGCGGTTGTAGGGTGTTCTGGGTGGTTGCTAGGCGGTTGCTAGGATATTTCTGGTGGTTGCTAGGGTGTTCTGGGTGGTTGTTAGGCAGTTGCTAGG
This sequence comes from Abramis brama, assembly GCF_963993115.1. Lineage (NCBI taxonomy): Eukaryota > Metazoa > Chordata > Actinopteri > Cypriniformes > Leuciscidae > Abramis > Abramis brama. Next base: position 43,111,009 of record NC_139965.1, on the reverse strand, counting down.
GTGTTCTGAGTGGTTGCTATGGTGTTGCTAGGCGGTTGCTAAGGTATTCTGGGTGGTTGCTAGGCGGTTGCTAGGGTGTTCTGGGTGGTTGCTATGGTGTTGCTAGGCGGTTGCTAGGGTATTTTGGGTGGTTGCTAGGCGGTTGCTAGGGTGTTCTGGGTGGTTGCTATGGTGTTGCTAGGCGGTTGCTAAGGTATTCTGGGTGGTTGCTAGGCGGTTGCTAGGGTGTTCTGGGTGGTTGCTATGGTGTTGCTAGGAGGTTGCTAGGGTGTTCTGGGTTGTTGCTAGGCAGTTGCTAGGTGTTCTGGGTGGTTGCTAGGCAGTTGCTAGGGTGTTCTGGCTGTTTGCTAGGTGTTCTGGGTGGTTGCTAGGCAGTTGCTAGGTGTTCTGGGGGGTTGCTAGGCAGTTGCTAGGGTGTTCTGGGTGGTTGCTAGGGTATATTTGGTGGTTACTAGAGCATTTCTAGATGTTGCTAGGGTGTTCAAGATGGTTGCTAAGGTATTTTTGGTAGTTGCTATGGTGTTACTAGGTGGTTGGTAGTTGTCAAAGATGGTTACTATGGAGTTTTTATAGAGTTCTTAAAATCTTTAATAACGAGTGCCTTCAGTACGGCACTCGGCCTGCGGCCTCGTGCCTATGGCCGAATAGGCACAAGCATGGAGCAATATCGCAAGGCCACGAGTGTAATATTGCGTTAAAAAATACAAAAAAATGTAAAAAAAAAAATTTTTTGGTTTAGGGTGGTTGCTAGGGAGCTCTTAGTGGTTGCTAGGGTGCTGAAACTGGTTGCTATGGTGTGGCTATGGAGATTTTAGGCCATTACTTATTGGTTGCTTGATAATATAAATCCTCTGAGGGAGAGAGAGAGGGAGAGACGCAGGGCTGTCAGGCCCTTTGGAGTCTGTGTGTGTGAAAACGGCAGTTTGGATTCAAATGTTTTTAGAACTCCCCAATGTAAGTCAATGGGAGTTTTTCCGAGTTTTGATCGTCATTTTTAGGAAAACCGTAAGTCCGATCAGTCTGAAAAGATATAGCAACGCGAGTCAGATCAGTTTGAGTGTCTGAGCCGAGTTTGGAGTATGTAGAGTTAAAGCTCTAGGAGGAGTTTCATATAGAAATTTTAGTCTCGGAATAATAATAATAATAATAATAAGTTTAAATAGGATTTCAATATGTTGGCTCTCTCAAGCCAACTTAATAATAATAATAATAATAAGTTTAAATAGGATTTCAGTAAATTGGCTCTCCAAGCCAACTTAACTAGATTAAAAAGTTCGTCGAGACAAACTTTAAGTTGGCTTGAGAAAGCTGGACCAGAAAGTTTGAAGAAGTTTGAAGTTTAAAGTAGTTTAAAGTTTAAATTAGTTTGAAGTTTAAAGAAGTGTAAAGTAGTTTTTGAAGTTTAAAGTAGTTTGAAGTTTAAAGTAGTTTAAAGTTTAAATTAGTTTGAAGTAGATCGACAGATGAGTTTGTTAGTTTAAATTTTACACACAGACACGCTCACTAACTCTCTCTCTCACACACGCACACACACACACTTATGCACATACACCCACACTCATGCACACACTCACTCACTCACACACACACACTCACGGACATACACTCACACATGCACACAGACACACAGACATGCTCACTAACTCACTCACATAC
>NC_139965.1:43101853-43104353 GCF_963993115.1 Abramis brama | reverse complement strand
AGGGTGTTCTGGGTGGTTGCTAGGCGGTTGCTAGGGTATTTTGGGTGGTTGCTAGGGTGTTCTGGGTGGTTGCTAGGTGGTTGCTAGGGTGTTCTGGGTGGTTACTAGGGTGTTCTGGGTGGTTGCTAGGCGGTTGCTAGGATATTTTGGATGGTTGCTAGGGTATTTTGGGTGGTTGCTAGGCGGTTGCTAGGGTATTTTGGGTGGTTGCTAGGGTGTTCTGGGTGGTTGCTATGGTGTTCTAAGGTATTTTGGGTGGTTGATAGGGTGTTCTGAGTGGTTGCTATGGTGTTGCTAGGGTGTTCTAAGGTATTTTGGGTGGTTGCTAGGGTGTTCTGGGTGGTTGTTAGGCAGTTGCTAGGGTGTTCTGAGTGGTTGCTATGGTGTTGCTAGGCGGTTGCTAGGGTATTCTGGGTGGTTGCTATGGTGTTGCTAGGCGGTTGGTAGTTGTCAAAGATGGTTTATATGGAGTTAATAACGAGTGCCTTCAGTACGGCACTCGGCCTGCGGCCTCGTGCCTATGGCCGAATAGGCACAAGCATGGAGCAATATCGCAAGGCCACGAGTGTAATATTGCGTTAAAAAATACAAAAAAATGTAAAAAAAAATTTTTTTTGGTTTAGGGTGGTTGCTAGGGAGCTCTTAGTGGTTGCTAGGGTGCTGAAACTGGTTGCTATGGTGTGGCTATGAAGATTTTAGGCCATTACTTATTGGTTGCTTGATAATATAAATCCTCTGAGGGAGAGAGAGAGGGAGAGACGCAGGGCTGTCAGGCCCTTTGGAGTCTGTGTGTGTGAAAACGGCAGTTTGGATTCAAATGTTTTTAGAACTCCCCAATGTAAGTCAATGGGAGTTTTTCCGAGTTTTGATCGTCATTTTTAGGAAAACCGTAAGTCCGATCAGTCTGAAAAGATATAGCAACGCGAGTCAGATCAGTTTGAGTGTCTGAGCCGAGTTTGGAGTATGTAGAGTTAAAGCTCTAGGAGGAGTTTCATATAGAAATTTTAGTCTCGGAATAATAATAATAATAATAATAAGTTTAAATAGGATTTCAATATGTTGGCTTTCTCAAGCCAACTTAACTAGATTAAAAAGTTCGTCGAGACAAACTTTAAGTTGGCTTGAGAAAGCCGGACCAGAAAGTTTGAAGAAGTTTGAAGTTTAAAGTAGTTTAAAGTTTAAATTAGTTTTAAGTTTAAATTAGTCTAAAGTTGAAATTAGTTTGAAGTTTAAAGAAGTGTAAAGTAGTTTTTGAAGTTTAAAGTAGTTTGAAGTTTAAAGTAGTTTAAAGTTTAAATTAGTTTGAAGTAGATCGATAGATGAGTTTGTTAGTTAAAATTTTACACACAGACACGCTCACTAACTCTCTCTCTCACACACGCACACACACACACTTATGCACATACACCCACACTCATGCACACACTCACTCACTCACACACACACACTCACGGACATACACTCACACATGCACACAGACACACAGACATGCTCACTAACTCACTCACATACACACACACTAACTCACACACACTCTCTCTGACACACATACACTCATAAATGCACACACTCACACACACACACTAACTCGCTCTCACACACACACACACACACACACAGACACGCTCATTAACTACATACACTCACACACATAGACACATACACTCTCTCTCACACACACACACCACACGCACACACACTCTTTCTCTCTCTCTCTCTCTCTCTCTCTCTCGCTCTCTCTCTCTCTCTCTCTATCTCTCTCACACTCTCACACGGACATACACTCACACACGCACACACCCACCCACACACACACACACACAGACATGCTCACTAACTCACACACACACACACACACACACAGACACACACTCACTAACTCACACACACTCTCTCTCACACACATACACACTTACGCACATACACTCACACATGCACACACACACACACACTCACACATAGACACACACGCTCTCTCTCTCACACACACACACACACACGTTTTGAGTTTAGAGTTCATTACTTTAAATGAGTCTCAATGGCTCATATAGTATATAGAACGGCAGTTTGGTTTAGTCTTCAAGGTGTTTAGATTTAAATTTTCGACATACACACACACACACACAAGCACGCATGCACAGACTCTCACTCCCTCTCACACACACACACACTATCTCTCTCACACACACACTCACTAACTCACTCACACACACACAGACAAGCTCATTAACACACACACACACACACACACACACTCACGCACATAGACACACACTCTTTCTCACACACACACACACTCAGAGTTTATATGAGTTTAGAGTTTATAAGTGTGCAAGTTTTTGAGTTAAGAGTTTATAAGTTTAAATGAGTGTGTACGAGTTTTTGTTCACACACACATACACACACACACACACACACACACACACACACACACACACTCACACATAGACACACACGCTCTCTCTCTCTCTCTCACACACACACACACGTTTTGAGTTTA
>NC_139965.1:43084353-43099353 GCF_963993115.1 Abramis brama | reverse complement strand
AAGAAAGAGATTAGTTAGAAAGAAAGAAAGAAAGAGATTAGTTAGAAAGAAAGAAAGAAAGAAAAAGATTAGTTAGAAAGAAAGAAAAAGATTAGTAAGAAAAAAAGAAAGAAAGAAAGAAAGAAAGATTAGTTAGAAAGAAAGAAAGAAAGAAAGAAAGAAAGAAAGAAAGAAAGAGAAAGAAAGAAAGAAAAAAAGAGAAAGATTAGTTTCTCATTAGATTAGATTAGCTCATATAGTATATAGAACGGCAGTTTGGTTTAGTCTTCAAGGTATTTTGATTTGAATTTTCGTCGGTTTGAATTTTTTAGAACTCCCCAATGTAAGTCAATGGGAGTTTTTGAATGAGTTTTTTTGAGTTTTGATCGTCATTTTTAGGAAAACCGTAAGTCCGATCAGTCTGAAAAGATATAGCACACTTGGTCAGATCAGTTTGAGTGTCTGAGCCGAGTTTGGAGTATGTAGAGTTAAAGCTCTAGGAGGAGTTTGATATAGAAATTTTTAGTCTCAGAAGAATAATAATAATAATAATAATAAGTTTAAATAGGATTTCAGTAAGTTGGCTCTCCAAGCCAACTTAACTAGATGCGAAAGTTCGTCGAGACAAACTTTAAGTTGGCTTGAGAAAGTTTGGACCAGAAAGTTTTTTGCTAGGCGGTTGCTAGGGTATTCTGAGTGGTTGCCAGGCAGTTGCTAGGATATTTCTGGTGGTTGCTAGGGTCTTTTGGGTGGTTGCTAGGCAGTTGCTAGTGTATTTTGGGTGGTTGCTAGGGTGTTCTGGGTGGTTGCTAGGCGGTTGCTAGGGTGTTCTGGGTGGTTACTAGGGTGTTCTGGGTGGTTGCTAGGCGGTTGCTAGGATATTTTGAGTGGTTGCTAGGGTCTTTTGGGTGGTTGATAGGCGGTTGCTAGGGTATTTTAGGTGGTTGCTAGGGTATTTTAGGTGGTTGCTAGGGTATTCTGGGTGGTTGCTAGGCGGTTGCTAGGGTATTTTGGGTGGTTGCTAGGGTCTTTTGGGTAGTTGCTAGGCGGTTTCTAAGATATTTTCGGTGGTTGCTAGGGTGTTCTGGGTGGTTGCTAGGCGGTTGCTAGGGTATTTTGGGTGGTTGCTAGGGTGTTCTGGGTGGTTGCTAGGTGGTTGCTAGGGTGTTCTGGGTGGTTGCTAGGCGGTTGCTAGGATATTTTGGATGGTTGCTAGGGTATTTTGGGTGGTTGCTAGGCGGTTGCTAGGGTATTTTGGGTGGTTGCTAGGGTGTTCTGGGTGGTTGCTAGGCGGTTGCTAGGTCTTCTGGGTGGTTACTATGGTGTTGCTAGGCGGTTGCTAGGGTATTCTGCGTGGTTGCTAGGCGGTTGCTAGGGTGTTCTGGGTGGTTGCTATGCTGTTGCTAGGTGGTTGCTAGGGTGTTCTGGGTGGTTGCTATAGTGTTGCTGGGCGGTTGCTAAGGTATTCTGGGTGGTTGCTAGGCGGTTGCTAGGGTGTTCTGGGTGGTTGCTATGGTGTTGCTAGGCGGTTGCTAAGGTATTCTGGGTGGTTGCTAGGCGGTTGCTAGGGTGTTCTGGGTGGTTGCTATGGTGTTGCTAGGCGGTTGCTAAGGTATTCTGGGTGGTTGCTAGGCGGTTGCTAGGGTGTTCTGGGTGGTTGCTATGGTGTTGCTAGGCGGTTGGTAGTTGTCACAGATGGTTACTATGGAGTTTTGATATAGTTGTTTGCATGATCTTGGCATGATTTAGCACTTAACTAATCGCTGTTAGCATGTAGCTATTCACTGCTAGCATGTGTAGCATGTTGGAAGTGCTGTTTGCTAGCATGAGTCAAAAGAGCCAAACCTAATCTCTATACGATGTTCTGATACAGAGATATAGGTCTTGCAAAACGGTTGCTAGGGTACTCAAGTTTGGTTGCTATGGAGTTGCTTGGGAGCTGGGAGCTTTAAACGTAAGAAGTTTAAAGTGGTTTGAAGTTTAAAGTAGTTTACAGTAGTTTGAAGTTTATGACAGATAGATAGATAAGTTAATAGATAGATAAACACACACACACACACACACACACACACATACATACACACACACACACACTAACTCGCTCACACACTCACTCAGACACACACACGCACACTCAAGAGTTTATGAGTTTAGAGTTTATAAGTGTATGAGTTTTTGAGTTTATAAGTTTAAATGAGTTTAGAGTTTGTTTAAATGAGTTTAAGAGTTCAGAGTTTATTAATTTATGAGTTTAATAGTTTATAAGTCTATGAATTCATGAGTTTATAAGTTAATTAGTTAATCTCATACACTTATTCTAATTATAAGTGTATGAGTTTAGAGTTTATTAGTTTAAATGAGTCTCAATGGCTCATATAGTATATAGAACGGCAGTTTGGTTTAGTCTTCAAGGTGTTTAGATTTAAATTTTTGACATACACACACACACAAGCACGCACGCACAGACTCTCACTCTCTCTCTCACACACACACGATCTCTCTCACACACACACTCACTAACTCACTCACACACACACAGACAAGCTCATTAACACACACACACACACACACACACACACTCACGCACATAGACACACACTCTCTCTCACACACACACACACACACACACACTCACACATAGACACACACGCTCTCTCTCTCTCACACACACACGTTTTGAATTTAGAGTTCATTAGTTTAAATGAGTCTCAATGGCTCATATAGTATATAGAACGGCAGTTTGGTTTAGTCTTCAAGGTGTTTAGATTTAAATTTTCGACATACACACACACAAGCACGCACGCACAGACTCTCACTCTCTCTCACACACACACACTATCTCTCTCACACACACACACACACACTCACTAACTCACTCACTCACACACACACACACAGACAAGCTCATTAACACACACACACACACACTCACGCACATACACACACACTCTCTCTCTCTCACACAGACACACACAGAGTTTATATGAGTTTAGAGTTTATAAGTACAAGTTTTTGAGTTAATAGTTTATAAGTTTAAATGAGTGTGTACGAGTTTTTGAGTTTACACACACACACACACACACACTCACACATAGACACACACGCTCTCTCTCTCTCACACACACACACGTTTTGAGTTTAGAGTTCATTAGTTTAAATGAGTCTCAATGGCTCATATAGTATATAGAACGGCAGTTTGGTTTAGTCTTCAAGGTGTTTAGATTTAAATTTTCGACATACACACACACACAAGCACTAACTCACTCACACACACACAGACAAGCTCATTAACACACACACACACACACACACACACACACACACACACACACTCTCTCTCACACACACACACTCACGCACATACACTCACATGCACACACTCACACACACACACTAACTCGCTCTCACACATACACAGACACGCTCACACACAGACACACACACACACACACTCTCTCTCTCTCACACACACACACACACACACATAGACACACACACACTCTCACACACACACACACACACACACACACACACTCACGCACATAGACACACACTCTCTCTCTCACACACACACACACACACACACTCAGAGTTTATATGAGTTTAGAGTTTATAAGTTTAAATGAGTGTGTACGAGTATTTGAGTTTACACACACACACACACACACACACACTCACACATAGACACACACGCTCTCTCTCTCTCACACACACACACACACGTTTTGAGTTTAGAGTTCATTAGTTTAAATGAGTCTCAATGGCTCATATAGTATATAGAACGGCAGTTTGGTTTAGTCTTCAAGGTGTTTAGATTTAAATTTTCGACATACACACACACACACAAGCACGCACGCACAGACTCTCACTCTCTCTCACACACACACACTATCTCTCTCACACACACACTCACTAACTCACTCACACACACACACACACACACAGACAAGCTCATTAACACACACACACACACACAAACACACACACACTCACGCACATAGACACACACTCTCTCTCTCACACACACACACACTCAGAGTTTATATGAGTTTAGAGTTTATAAGTGTACAAGTTTTTGAGTTAAGAGTTTATAAGTTTAAATGAGTGTGTACGAGTATTTGAGTTTACACACACACACACACACACACACACACACACACACTCACACATAGACACACACGCTCTCTCTCTCACACACACACACACACACGTTTTGAGTTTAGAGTTCATTAGTTTAAATGAGTCTCATTGGCTAATATAGTATATAGAACGGCAGTTTGGTTTAGTCTTCAAGGTGTTTAGATTTAAATTTTCGTCGGTTTGAATTTTTTAGAACTCCCCAATGTAAGTCAATGGGAGTTTTTGAATGAGTTTTTCCGAGTTTTGATCGTCATTTTTAGGAAAACCGTAAGTCCGATCAGTCTGAAAAGATATAGCAACTCGAGTCAGATCAGTTTGAGTGTCTGAGCCGAGTTTGGAGTATGTAGAGTTAAAGCTCTAGGAGGAGTTTGATACAGAAATTTTTAGGGTCAGAAGAATAATAATAACTAGATGCGAAAGTTCGTCGAGACAAACTTTAAGTTGGCTTGAGAAAAGTTTGGAGCAGAACGTTTTTTGCTAGGCAGTTGCTAGGATGTTATGGGTGGTTGCTATGGTGTTGCTATGGTATTTTGGGCGGTTTCTAGGGTGTTCTGGGTGGTTGCTAGGGTATTTTGGGTGGTTGCTAGGGTATTCTGGGTGGTTGCTAGGCGGTTGCTAGGGTTTTCTGGTTGGTTGCTAGGCTGTTTTGGGTGGTTGCTAGGGTATTCTGGGTGGTTGCTAGGCGGTTGCTAGGATATTTCTGATGGTTGCTAGGGTCTTTTGGGTGGTTGCTAGGCGGTTGCTAGGATATTTTAGGTGGTTGCTAGGGTCTTTTGGGTGGTTGCTAGGTGGTTGCTAGGGTCTTTTGGGTGGTTGCTAGGTGGTTGCTAGGATGTTTTGGGTGGTTGCTAGGGTCTTTTGGGTGGTTGCTAGGCGGTTGCTAGGGTGGTTTGGGTGGTTGCTAGGATATTTTGGGTGGTTGCTAGGGTCTTTTGGGTGGTTGCTAGGCGGTTGCTAGGGTGTTTTGGGTGGTTGCTAGGGTCTTTTGGGTGGTTGCTAGGGTATTTTGGGTGGTTGCTAGGGTGTTCTCGGTGGTTGCTAGGGTCTTTTGGGTGGTTGCTAGGCGTTGCTAGGGTGTTTTGGGTGGTTGCTAGGGTCTTTTGGGTGGTTGCTAGGGTGTTCTGGGTGGTTGCTAGGGTGTTCTGGGTGGTTGCTAGGGTCTTTTGGGTAGTTGCTAGGCAGTTGCTAGGATATTTTGGGTAGTTGCTAGGGTCTTTTGGATGGTTGCTAGGCAGTTGCTAGGATATTTCGGTGGTTGCTAGGGTCTTTTGGGTGGTTGCTAGGCGGTTGCTAGGGTATTTTGGGTGGTTGCTAGGGTCTTTTGGGTGGTTGCTAGGCGGTTGCTAGGGTCTTTTGGGTGGTTGCTAGGGTGGTTGCTAGGTGGTTGCTAGGGTGTTATGGGTGGTTGCTAGGCTGTTCTGGGTGGTTGCTAGGCGGTTGCTAAGGTATTCAGGGCGGTTGATATGGTGTTACTAGGTGGCTGGTAGTTGTCACAGATGGTTACTATGGAGTTTTTATAGAGTTCTTAGCATGATCTTGGCATGATTTAACACTTAACTAATCACTACTAGCATGTAGCTATTCACTGCTAGCATGTGTAGTATGTTGGAAGTGCTGTTTGCTAGCATGAGTCAAAAGAGCCAAACCTCATCTCTATACGATGTTCTGATACAGAGATATAGGTCTTACAAAACGGTTGCTAGGGTACTCGAGTTTGGTTGCTATGGAGTTGCTTGGGAGCTGGAAGATTTAAACTTAAGAAGTTTATAGTGGTTTGAAGTTTACAGTAGTTTACAGTAGTTTGAAGTTTGACAGATAGATAAATAAGTTAGATAAACACACACACACACACACACACACACTCTAACTCGCTCACACACTCACTCATAAACTCAGTGTGTGTGTCTGAGTTTAGAGTTTATAAGTGTATAAATTGATGAGTTTATAAGTGTATGAGTTCTTGAGTTTTGAGTTTATAAGTTTAAATCAGTTTAGAGTTTATAAGTTTAAATGAGATTAAGAGTTCAGAGTTTATTAATTTTATGAGTTTGAGTTCATAAGTTTATGAATTCATGAGTTTATAAGTTAATTAGTTTATAAGTGTTTATAGTTTAGAGTTTTTTAGTTTAAATTAGTCTCAATGGCTCATATAGTATATAGAACGGCAGTTTGGTTTAGTCTTCAAGGTGTTTAGATTTAAATTTTTGTCGGTTTGAATTTTTTAGAACTCCCCAATGTAAGTCAATGGAGTTTTTGAATGAGTTTTTTCGAGTTTTGATCGTCATTTTTAGGAAAACCGTAAGTCCGATCAGTCTGAAAAGATATAGCATACCGAGTCAGATCAGTCTGAGTGTCCGAGCCGAGTTTGGAGTATGTAGAGTTAAAGCTCTAGGAGGAGTTTGATATAGATTTTTTTAGGGTCAGAAGAATAATAATAATAAGTTTAAATAGGATTTCAATATGTTGGCTTTCTCAAGCCAACTTAATAATAATAAGTTTAAATAGGATTTCAATATGTTGGCTCTCTCAAGCCAACTTAATAATAATAACTAGATTAAAAAGTTCGTCGAGACAAACTTTAAGTTGGCTTGAGAAAGCCGGACCAGAAAGTTTGAAGAAGTTTGAAGTTTAAATTAGTTTTAAGTTTAAATTAGTCTAAAGTTGAAATTAGTTTGAAGTTTAAAGAAGTGTAAAGTAGTTTTTGAAGTTTAAAGTAGTTTGAAGTTTAAAGTAGTTTAAAGTTTAAATTAGTTTGAAGTAGATCGATAGATGAGTTTGTTAGTTTAAATTTTACACACAGACACGCTCACTAACTCTCTCTCTCACACACGCACACACACACACTTATGCACATACACCCACACTCATGCACACACTCACTCACTCACACACACACACACACACACACACACTCACGGACATACACTCACACATGCACACAGACACACAGACATGCTCACTAACTCACTCACATACACACACACACACACACACTAACTCACACACACTCTCTCTCTCTCACACACATACACACACGCACATACACTCATAAATGCACACACTCACACACACACACACACACACTAACTCGCTCTCACACACACAGAGACACGCTCATTAACTCACATACACTCACACACATAGACACATACACACACACTCTCTTTCTCTCTCTCTCTCTCTCTCGCTCTCTCTCTCTCTCTCTCTCTCTCTCTCTCTCACACACTCTCACACGGACATACACTCACACACGCACACACACAGACATGCTCACTAACTCACACACACACACTCACTAACTCACACACACTCTCTCTCACACACATACACACTTACGCACATACACTCACACATGCACGCACACACACACACACACACACTCACACATAGACACACACGCTCTCTCTCTCACACACACACACACACACACACACGTTTTGAGTTTAGAGTTCATTAGTTTAAATGAGTCTCAATGGCTCATATAGTATATAGAACGGCAGTTTGGTTTAGTCTTCAAGGTGTTTAGATTTAAATTTTCGACATACACACACACAAGCACGCACGCACAGACTCTCACTCTCTCTCACACACACACACTATCTCTCTCACACACACACTCACTAACCAACTCACACACACACACACACACACACACACAGACAAGCTCATTAACACACACACACACACACACACAGACACACTCACGCACATACACACACACACATAGACACACACACACACACACACACACACACACACACTAACTAACTCACACACACACACACACACACACACACACACACACACACTCACACTCACACACAGACACACACACTCTCACTAACTCACACACACACACACACACACACCCTCACTAACTCACACACACACACACACACACACACACATGCACACACACACACACAGACATGCTCACTGTCTCACACACACACACACACACACACACTAACTCGCTCTCACACATACACAGACACGCTCACACACATAGACACACACACTCTCACACACACACACACCCTCGCTAACTCTCTCTCTCACACACACACACTCACGCACATACACTCACTCACGGACATACACTCACACATGCACACACACACACACACACACACACACTCACGGACATACACTCACACATGCACACACACACACACACACACACACACACAGACATGCTCACTATCTCACACACATACACACACTCTCTCTCTCACACACATACACGCGCACACACTCACACACTAACTCGCTCTCACACAGACACACACACACACTCTCTCTCTCTCTCTCTCACACACACAGACACACACACTCTCTCACACACACACACACACATACACTCACACATAGACACACACACTCTCTCACACACACACACACACACACACACTAACTAACTCACACACAGGCACACACACCCTCACTAACTCACACACACACACCCTCACTAACACACACACACACACACACATACATGCTCACTGTCTCACACACACACACACACACACACACACAAACAGGCGCACACATCTTTGTGGGGACTCTCCATAGACTTAATGGTCTTTATACTGTACAAACTGTATATTCTGTCCCCTTACACTAACCCTACCCCTAAACCTACCCATCACAGAAAACTTTCTGCATTTTTACATTTTCAAAAAAATATAATTTAGTATGTTTATTAACCCATTTCCCTCATGGGGACCGCTGGCTGGTCCCCACAATGGAGGTGATCTCAGGTTTTACCATCCTTGTGGGGACATTTGGTTCCCACAATGTAATATAAACCAAAACACACACACTAACTAACTCACACACACACACACACACACACACTCACTCACGCACATACACTCACTCACACACAGACACACACACTCTCACTAACTCACACACACACACACACACACACACACAGACATGCTCACTGTCTCACACACACACACACACACACACTAACTCGCTCTCACACAAACACAGACACGCTCACACACATAGACACACACACTCTCTCACACACACACGCGCACACACCCTCGCTAACTCTCTCTCACACACACACACACACACACACACTCACGCACATACACTCACTCACGGACATACACTCACACATGCACACACACACACACACACACACACACACACACACGGACATACACTCACACACGCACACACACACACACACACACACACTCTCTCTCTCTCACACACATACACACGCACATACACACACACACACACTAACTCGCTCTCACACATACACAGACACGCTCACACACAGACACACACACACACTCTCTCTCACACACTCACTCAGACACACACACACACACACACTCAGAGTTTATGAGTTTAGAGTTTATAAATGTATAGATTGATGAGTTTATAAGTGTACGAGTTTTTGAGTTTAGAGTTTATAAGTTTAAATGACTTTAGAGTTTATAAGTTTAAATGAGTTTAAGAGTTCAGAGTTTATTAATTTATGAGTTTAAGAGTTCATAAGTCTATGAATTCATGAGTTTATAAGTTAATTAGTTTATAAGTGTATGAGTTTAGAGTTCATTAGTTTAAATTAAATGGGTGAGAGTTATGTTATAAGTTATGTATGTTAGTTTAAAGTTTAACTTAGCTTGAAGTTTAAATTAGTTTAAAATAATTTGAAGTTTAGATTAGTTTAAAATAGTTTGAAGTTTAAAGTTGTTTAAAGCTTAAAGTAGTTCAAAGTTTGAAGTAGTTTAAAAGAACTTCTTTAAAAGAAGAAGAAAGTTGCTAGAAAGAAAGAAAGAAAGATTAGTTAGAAAGAAAGATAGATTAATTAGAAAGAAAGATGGATTAGTTAGATAGAAAGAAAGAAAGTTTAGTTAGAAAGAAAGAAAGAAAGAAAGAAAGAAAGAAAGAAAGAAAAAGATTAGTTAGAAAGAAAGAAAGACAGAAAGAAAGAAAGATTATTTAGAAAGAAAGAAAGAAAGAAAGAAAGACAGAAAGAAAGATTAGTTAGAAAGAAAGAAAGAAAGAAAGAAAGATTAGTTAGAAAGAAAGAAAGAAAGAAAGAAAGAAAGAAAGAAAAAGATTAGTTAGAAAGAAAGAAAAAGATTAGTTAGAAAGAAAGAAAGAAAGAAAGAAAGAAAGAAAGAAAGAAAGAAAAAGATTAGTTAGAAAGAAAGAAAGACAGAAAGAAAGATTAGTTAGAAAGAAAGAAAGAAAGAAAGAAAGAAAAAGATTAGTAAGAAAGAAAGAAAGAAAGAAAGAAAGATTAGTTAGAAAGAAAGAAAGAAAGAAAGAAAGAAAGAAAGAAAGAAAGAAAAAAAAGAGAAAGATTAGTTTCTCATTAGATTAGATTAGCTCATATAGTATATAGAACGGCAGTTTGGTTTAGTCTTCAAGGTATTTTGATTTGAATTTTCGTCGGTTTGAATTTTTTAGAACTCCCCAATGTAAGTCAATGGGAGTTTTTGAATGAGTTTTTTCGAGTTTTGATCGTCATTTTTAGGAAAACCGTAAGTCCGATCAGTCTGAAAAGATATAGCACACTTGGTCAGAACAGTTTGAGTGTCTGAGCCGAGTTTGGAGTATGTAGAGTGAAAGCTCTAGGAGGAGTTTGATATAGAAATTTTTAGTCTCAGAAGAATAATAATAACTAGATGCGAAAGTTCGTCGAGACAAACTTTAAGTTGGCTTGAGAAAGTTTTGGACCAGAAAGTTTTTTGCAAGGTGGTTGCTAGGGTATTCTGAGTGGTTGCTAGGCGGTTGCTAGGATATTTCTGGTGGTTGCTAGGGTCTTTTGGGTGGTTGCTAGGCGGTTGCAAGGGTATTTTGGGTGGTTGCTAGGGTGTTCTGGGTGGTTGCTAGGTGGTTGCTAGGGTGTTCTGGGTGGTTACTAGGGTGTTCTGGGTGGTTGCTAGGCGGTTGCTAGGATATTTTGGGTGGTTGCTAGGGTCTTTTGGGTGGTTGATAGGCGGTTGCTAGGGTGTTCTGGGTGGTTGCTATGGTGTTGCTAGGCGGTTGTTAAGGTATTCTGGGTGGTTGCTAGGCGGTTGCTAGGTGGTTGCTAGGGTATTCTGGGTGGTTGCTATGGTGTTGCTAGGCGGTTGCTAGGATGTTCTGGGTGGTTGCTAGGCGGTTGCTAGGGTGTTCTGGGTGGTTGCTATGGTGTTGCTAGGCGGTTGCTAGGGTGTTCTGGGTGGTTGCTAGGCGGTTGCTAGGGTGTTGTTAGGCGGTTGCTAGGGTGTTCTGGGTGGTTGCTATGGTGTTGCTAAGGTATTCTGGGTGGTAGCTAGGCGGTTGCTAGGCAGTTGCTAGGGTATTCTGGGTGGTTGCTAGGCGGTTGCTAGGGTGTTCTGGGTGGTTACTATGGTGTTGCTAGGCGGTTGCTAGGGTATTCTGGGTGGTTGCTAGGCAGTTGCTAGGGTGTTCTGGGTGGTTGCTATGGTGTTGCTAGGCGGTTGCTAGGGTGTTCTGGGTGGTTGCTATGGTGTTGCTAGGCGGTTGCTAGGGTATTCTGGGTGGTTGTTAGGCAGTTGCTAGGGTGTTCTGGTGTTGCTAGGCGGTTGCTAGGGTGTTCTGGGTGGTTGCTATGGTGTTGCTAGGTGGTTGGTAGTTGTCACAGATGGTTACTATGGAGTTTTGATATAGTTGTTTGCATGATCTTGGTATGATTTAGCACTTAACTAATCGCTATTAGCATGTAGCTATTCACTGCTAGCATGTATAGCATGTTAGAAGTGCTGTTTGCTAGCATGAGTCAAAAGAGCCAAACCTAATCTCTGTACGATGTTCTGATACAGAGATATAGGTCTTGCAAAACGGTTGCTAGGGTACTCAAGTTTGGTTGCTATGGAGTTGCTTGGGAGCTGGGAGCTTTAAACGTAAGAAGTTTAAAGTGGTTTGAAGTTTAAAGTAGTTTACAGTAGTTTGAAGTTTATGGCAGGTAGATAGATAAGTTAATAGATAGATAAACACACACACACATACACACGCACACACACACACACACACACACACACACACACTAACTCGCTCACACACTCACTCAGACACACACACACTCAGACACACACACACGCACACTCAAGAGTTTGAGTTTGGAGTTTATAAGTGTATGAGTTTTTGAGTTTTGAGTTTATAAGTTTAAATGAGTTTAGAGTTTATAAGTTTAAATGAGTTTAAGAGTTCAGAGTTTATTAATTAATGAGTTTAATAGTTTATAAGTCTATGAATTCATGAGTTTATAAGTTAATTAGTTAATCTCATACACTTATTCTAATTATAAGTGTATGAGTTTAGAGTTTATTAGTTTAAATGAGTCTCAATGGCTCATATAGTATATAGAACGGCAGTTTGGTTTAGTCTTCAAGGTGTTTAGATTTAAATTTTTGACATACACACACACACAAGCACGCACGCACAGACTCTCACTCTCTCTCTCACACACACACTATCTCTCTCACACACACACTCACTAACTCACTCACACACAGACAGACAAGCTCATTAACACACACACACACACACACTCACGCACATAGACACACACTCTCTCTCTCACACACACTCAGAGTTTATATGAGTTTAGAGTTTATAAGTGTACAAGTTTTTGAGTTAAGAGTTTATAAGTTTAAATGAGTGTGTACAAGTATTTGAGTTTACACACACACACACACACACACTCACACATAGACACACACTCTCTCTCTCTCTCTCACACACACACACACACGTTTTGAGTTTAGAGTTCATTAGTTTAAATGAGTCTCAATGGCTCATATAGTATATAGAACGGCAGTTTGGTTTAGTCTTCAAGGTGTTTAGATTTAAATTTTCGACATACACACACACACAAGCACGCACGCACAGACTCTCACTCTCTCTCACACACACACACTATCTCTCTCACACACACACTCACACACACACAGACAAGCTCATTAACACACACACACACACACACACACACACAAACACACACACACTCACGCACATAGACACACACTCACTCTCTCTCTCACACACACACACACTCAGAGTTTATATGAGTTTAGAGTTTATAAGTGTACACGTTTTTGAGTTAAGAGTTTATAAGTTTAAATGAGTGTGTACGAGTATTTGAGTTTACACACACACACACACACACACACACTCACACATAGACACACACGCTCTCTCTCTCTCTCACACACACACGTTTTGAGTTTAGAGTTCATTAGTTTAAATGAGTCTCATTGGCTAATATAGTATATAGAACGGCAGTTTGGTTTAGTCTTCAAGGTATTTTGATTTGAATTTTCGTCGGTTTGAATTTTTTAGAACTCCCAATGTAAGTCAATGGGAGTTTTTGAATGAGTTTTTTCGAGTTTTGATCGTCATTTTTAGGAAAACCGTAAGTCCGATCAGTCTGAAAAGATATAGCAACTCGAGTCAGATCAGTTTGAGTGTCTGAGCCGAGTTTGGAGTATGTAGAGTTAAAGCTCTAGGAGGAGTTTGATACAGAAATTTTTAGGGTCAGAAGAATAATAATAATAATAACTAGATGCGAAAGTTCGTCGAGACAAACTTTAAGTTGGCTTGAGAAAGTTTGGACCAGAAAGTTTTTTGCTAGGCGGTTGCTAGGGTATTCTGAGTGGTTGCTAGGCGGTTGCTAGGATATTTCTGGTGGTTGCTAGGGTCTTTTGGGTGGTTGCTAGGCGGTTGCTAGGGTGTTTTGGGTGGTTGCTAGGGTGTTCTGGGTGGTTGCTAGGCGGTTGCTAGGGTGTTCTGGGTGGTTACTAGGGTGTTCTGGGTGGTTGCTAGGCGGTTGCTAGGATATTTTGGGTGGTTGCTAGGGTCTTTTGGGTGGTTTATAGGCGGTTGCTAGGGTATTTTAGGTGGTTGCTAGGGTATTTTAGGTGGTTGCTAGGGTATTCTGGGTGGTTGCTAGGCGGTTGCTAGGGTATTTTGGGTGGTTGCTAGGGTCTTTTGGGTAGTTGCTAGGCGGTTTCTAAGATATTTTCGGTGGTTGCTAGGGTCTTTTGGGTGGTTGCTAGGCGGTTGCTAGGGTATTTTGGGTGGTTGCTAGGGTGTTCTGGGTGGTTGCTAGGCGGTTGCTAGGGTGTTCTGGGTGGTTACTAGGGTGTTCTGGGTGGTTGCTAGGGTCTTTTGGGTGGTTGATAGGCGGTTGCTAGGGTATTTTAGGTGGTTGCTAGGGTATTTTAGGTGGTTGATAGGGTATTCTGGGTGGTTGCTAGGCGGTTGCTAGGGCATTTTGGGTGGTTGCTAGGGTCTTTTGGGTAGTTGCTAGGTGGTTTCTAAGATATTTTCGGTGGTTGCTAGGGTCTTTTGGGTGGTTGCTAGGCGGTTGCTAGGGTATTTTGGGTGGTTGCTAGGGTGTTCTGGGTGGTTGCTAGGCGGTTGTAGGGTGTTCTGGGTGGTTACTAGGGTGTTCTCGGTGGTTGCTAGGCGGTTGCTAGGATATTTTGGGTGGTTGCTAGGGTCTTTTGGGTGGTTGATAGGCGGTTGCTAGGGTATTTTAGGTGGTTGCTAGGGTATTTTAGGTGGTTGATAGGGTATTCTGGGTGGTTGCTAGGCGGTTGCTAGGGTGTTCTGGGTGGTTGCTATGGTGTTGCTAGGCGGTTGCTAGGGTATTTTGGGTGGTTGTTAGGCGGTTGCTAGGGTGTTCTGGGTGGTTGCTATGGTGTTGCTAGGCGGTTGCTAAGGTATTCTGGGTGGTTGCTAGGCGGTTGCTAGGGTGTTCTGGGTGGTTGCTATGGTGTTGCTAGGCGGTTGCTAGGGTGTTCTGGGTTGTTGCTAGGCAGTTGCTAGGTGTTCTGGGTGGTTGCTAGGCAGTTGCTAGGGTGTTCTGGCTGTTTGCTAGGTGTTCTGGGT
>NC_139965.1:43056853-43074353 GCF_963993115.1 Abramis brama | reverse complement strand
GGGTCTTTTGGGTGGTTGCTAGGCGGTTGCTAGGGTGTTTTGGGTGGTTGCTAGGGTATTTTGGGTGGTTGCTACGGTGTTCTGGGTGGTTGCTAGGGTCTTTTGGGTGGTTGCTAGGTGGTTGCTAGGGTGTTCTGGGGGGTTGCTATGGTATTCAGGGCGGTTGATATGGTGTTACTAGGTGGTTGGTAGTTGTCACAGATGGTTACTATGGAGTTTTTATAGAGTTCTTAGCATGATCTTGGCATGATTTAACACTTAACTAATCGCTATTAGCATGTAGCTATTCACTGCTAGCATATGTAGCATGTTGGAAGTGCTGTTTGCTAGCACGAGTCAAAAGAGCCAAACCTCATCTCTATACGATGTTCTGATACAGAGATATAGGTCTTACAAAACGGTTGCTAGGGTACTCGAGTTTGGTTGCTATGGAGTTGCTTGGGAGCTGGAAGATTTAAACTTAAGAAGTTTATAGTGGTTTTAAGTTTACAGTAGTTTACAGTAGTTTGAAGTTTGAGAGATAGATAAATAAGTTAGACACACACACACACACACACACACACACACAAACAAACACACAAACACACAGACACACACACACACACACACACACACCCACTAACTCGCTCACACACTCACTCATAAACTCAGTGTGTGTGTCTGAGTTTAGAGTTTATAAGTGTATAAATTGATGAGTTAATAAGTGTATGAGTTCTTGAGTTTTGAGTTTATAAGTTTAAATCAGTTTAGAGTTTATAAGTTTAAATGAGATTAAGAGTTCAGAGTTTATTAATTTATGAGTTTAAGAGTTCATAAGTTTATGAATTCATGAGTTTATAAGTTAATTAGTTTATAAGTGTTTATAGTTTATAGTTTATTAGTTTAAATGAGTCTCAATGGCTCATATAGTATATAGAACGGCAGTTTGGTTTAGTCTTCAAGGTGTTTAGATTTAAATTTTTGTCGGTTTGAATTTTTTAGAACTCCCCAATGTAAGTCAATGGGAGTTTTTGAATGAGTTTTTTCGAGTTTTGATCGTCATTTTTAGGAAAACCGTAAGTCCGATCAGTCTGAAAAGATATAGCATACCGAGTCAGATCAGTTTGAGTGTCTGAGCCGAGTTTGGAGTATGTAGAGTTAAAGCTCTAGGAGGAGTTTGATATAGATTTTTTTAGGGTCAGAAGAATAATAATAACTAGATGCGAAAGTTCGTCGAGACAAACTTTAAGTTGGCTTGAGAAAGTTTGGACCAGAAAGTTTTTTGCTAGGCGGTTGCTAGGGTATTCTGAGTGGTTGCTAGGCGGTTGCTAGGATATTTCTGGTGGTTGCTAGGGTCTTTTGGGTGGTTGCTAGGCGGTTGCTAGGGTATTTTGGGTGGTTGCTAGGGTGTTCTGGGTGGTTGCTAGGCGGTTGCTAGGGTGTTCTGGTTGGTTGCTAGGCGGTTGCTAGGGTGTTGTTAGGCGGTTGCTAGGGTGTTCTGGGTGGTTGCTATGGTGTTGCTAGGCGGTTGCTAAGGTATTCTGGGTGGTTGCTAGGTGGTTGCTAGGGTATTCTGGGTGGTTGTTATGGTGTTGCTAGGCGGTTGCTAGGGTGTTCTGGGTGGTTGTTATGGTGTTGCTAGGCAGTTGCTAGGGTGTTCTGGGTGGTTGCTAGGCGGTTGCTAGGGTGTTGCTAGGCGGTTGCTAGGGTGTTCTGGGTAGTTGCTATGGTGTTGCTAGGCGGTTGCTAAGGTATTCTGGGTGGTTGCTAGGCGGTTGCTAGGGTGTTGTTAGGCGGTTGCTAGGGTGTTCTGGGTGGTTGCTATGGTGTTGCTAAGGTATTCTGGGTGGTTGCTAGGCGGTTGCTAGGGTGTTCTGGGTAGTTGCTATGGTGTTGCTAGGCGGTTGCTAAGGTATTCTGGGTGGTTGCTAGGCGGTTGCTAGGGTGTTGTTAGGCGGTTGCTAGGGTGTTCTGGGTGGTTGCTATGGTGTTGCTAAGGTATTCTGGGTGGTTGCTAGGCGGTTGCTAGGGTGTTCTGGGTGGTTACTATGGTGTTGCTAGGTGGTTGGTAGTTGTCACAGATGGTTACTATGGAGTTTTGATATAGTTGTTTGCATGATCTTGGCATGATTTAGCACTTAACTAATCGCTATTAGCATGTAGCTATTCACTGCTAGCATGTGTAGCATGTTGGAAGTGCTGTTTGCTAGCATGAGTCAAAAGAGCCAAACCTAATCTCTATACGATGTTCTGATACAGAGATATAGGTCTTGCAAAACGGTTGCTAGGGTACTCAAGTTTGGTTGCTATGGAGTTGCTTGGGAGCTGGGAGCTTTAAACGTAAGAAGTTTAAAGTGGTTTGAAGTTTAAAGTAGTTTACAGTAGTTTGAAGTTTATGACAGATAGATAGATAAGTTAATAGATAGATAAACACACACACACACACACACACACACACTAACTCGCTCACACACTCACTCAGACACACACACACACACGCACACAAGAGTTTATGAGTTTAGAGTTTATAAGTGTATGAGATTTTGAGTTTTGAGTTTATAAGTTTAAATGAGTTTAGAGTTTATAAGTTTAAATGAGTTTAAGAGTTCAGAGTTTATTAATTTATGAGTTTAATAGTTTATAAGTCTATGAATTCATGAGTTTATAAGTTAATTAGTTAATCTCATACACTTATTCTAATTATAAGTGTATGAGTTTAGAGTTCATTAGTTTAAATGAGTCTCAATGGCTCATATAGTATATAGAACGGCAGTTTGGTTTAGTCTTCAAGGTGTTTAGATTTAAATTTTCGACATACACACACACACAAGCACGCACGCACAGACTCTCACTCTCTCTCTCTCTCACACACACACTATCTCTCTCACACACACGCTCACTAACTCACTCACACACACACAGACAAGCTCATTAACACACACACACACTCACGCACATAGACACACACTCTCTCTCACACACACACACACACTCAGAGTTTATATGAGTTTAGAGTTTACAAGTGTACAAGTTTTTGAGTTAAGAGTTTATAAGTTTAAATGAGTGTGTACGAGTTTTTGAGTTTACACACACACACACACTCACACATAGACACACACGCTCTCTCTCTCTCTCACACACACACACACACACACACACACACACACACACACACGTTTTGAATTTAGAGTTCATTAGTTTAAATGAGTCTCAATGGCTCATATAGTATATAGAACGGCAGTTTGGTTTAGTCTTCAAGGTGTTTAGATTTAAATTTTCGACATACACACACACACAAGCACGCACGCACAGACTCTCACTCTCTCTCACACACACACACACTATCTCTCTCACACACACACTCACTAACTCACTCACACACACACAGACAAGCTCATTAACACACACACACACACACACACACACACTCACGCACATACACACACACTCTCTCTCTCACACACACACACACACACTCAGAGTTTATATGAGTTTAGAGTTTATAAGTGTACAAGTTTTTGAGTTAAGAGTTTATAAGTTTAAATGAGTGTGTACGAGTATTTGAGTTTACACACACACACACACACACACACACACACACACACTCACACATAGACACACACGCTCTCTCTCTCACACACACACACACACACACGTTTTGAGTTTAGAGTTCATTAGTTTAAATGAGTCTCAATGGCTCATATAGTATATAGAACGGCAGTTTGGTTTAGTCTTCAAGGTGTTTAGATTTAAATTTTCGACATACACACACACACAAGCACGCACGCACAGACTCTCACTCTCTCTCACACACACACACTATCTCTCTCACACACACACTCACACACACACAGACAAGCTCATTAACACACACACACACACACACACACAAACACACACACACTCACGCACATAGACACACACTCACTCTCTCTCTCACACACACACACACACACTCAGAGTTTATATGAGTTTAGAGTTTATAAGTGTACACGTTTTTGAGTTAAGAGTTTATAAGTTTAAATGAGTGTGTACGAGTATTTGAGTTTACACACACACACACACACACACACTCACACATAGACACACACGCTCTCTCTCTCTCTCACACACACACGTTTTGAGTTTAGAGTTCATTAGTTTAAATGAGTCTCATTGGCTAATATAGTATATAGAACGGCAGTTTGGTTTAGTCTTCAAGGTATTTTGATTTGAATTTTCGTCGGTTTGAATTTTTTAGAACTCCCAATGTAAGTCAATGGGAGTTTTTGAATGAGTTTTTTCGAGTTTTGATCGTCATTTTTAGGAAAACCGTAAGTCCGATCAGTCTGAAAAGATATAGCAACTCGAGTCAGATCAGTTTGAGTGTCTGAGCCGAGTTTGGAGTATGTAGAGTTAAAGCTCTAGGAGGAGTTTGATACAGAAATTTTTAGGGTCAGAAGAATAATAATAACTAGATGCGAAAGTTCGTCGAGACAAACTTTAAGTTGGCTT
The DNA here is from genome assembly GCF_963993115.1 of Abramis brama. Lineage (NCBI taxonomy): Eukaryota > Metazoa > Chordata > Actinopteri > Cypriniformes > Leuciscidae > Abramis > Abramis brama. The sequence continues at coordinate 43,069,880 of NC_139965.1, read as the reverse complement.
GAGAAAGTTTGGACCAGAAAGTTTTTTGCTAGGCGGTTGCTAGGGTATTCTGAGTGGTTGCTAGGCGGTTGCTAGGATATTTCTTGTGGTTGCTAGGGTCTTTTGGGTGGTTGCTAGGCGGTTGCTAGGGTATTTTGGGTGGTTGCTAGGGTGTTCTGGGTGGTTGCTAGGCGGTTGCTAGGGTGTTCTGGTTGGTTGCTAGGCGGTTGCTAGGGTGTTGTTAGGCGGTTGCTAGGGTGTTCTGGGTGGTTGCTATGGTGTTGCTAGGCGGTTGCTAAGGTATTCTGGGTGGTTGCTAGGTGGTTGCTAGGGTATTCTGGGTGGTTGTTATGGTGTTGCTAGGCGGTTGCTAGGGTGTTCTGGGTGGTTGTTATGGTGTTGCTAGGCAGTTGCTAGGGTGTTCTGGGTGGTTGCTAGGCGGTTGCTAGGGTGTTGCTAGGCGGTTGCTAGGGTGTTCTGGGTAGTTGCTATGGTGTTGCTAGGCGGTTGCTAAGGTATTCTGGGTGGTTGCTAGGCGGTTGCTAGGGTGTTGTTAGGCGGTTGCTAGGGTGTTCTGGGTGGTTGCTATGGTGTTGCTAAGGTATTCTGGGTGGTTGCTAGGCGGTTGCTAGGGTGTTCTGGGTAGTTGCTATGGTGTTGCTAGGCGGTTGCTAAGGTATTCTGGGTGGTTGCTAGGCGGTTGCTAGGGTGTTGTTAGGCGGTTGCTAGGGTGTTCTGGGTGGTTGCTATGGTGTTGCTAAGGTATTCTGGGTGGTTGCTAGGCGGTTGCTAGGGTGTTCTGGGTGGTTACTATGGTGTTGCTAGGTGGTTGGTAGTTGTCACAGATGGTTACTATGGAGTTTTGATATAGTTGTTTGCATGATCTTGGCATGATTTAGCACTTAACTAATCGCTATTAGCATGTAGCTATTCACTGCTAGCATGTGTAGCATGTTGGAAGTGCTGTTTGCTAGCATGAGTCAAAAGAGCCAAACCTAATCTCTATACGATGTTCTGATACAGAGATATAGGTCTTGCAAAACGGTTGCTAGGGTACTCAAGTTTGGTTGCTATGGAGTTGCTTGGGAGCTGGGAGCTTTAAACGTAAGAAGTTTAAAGTGGTTTGAAGTTTAAAGTAGTTTACAGTAGTTTGAAGTTTATGACAGATAGATAGATAAGTTAATAGATAGATAAACACACACACACACACACACACACACACTAACTCGCTCACACACTCACTCAGACACACACACACACACGCACACAAGAGTTTATGAGTTTAGAGTTTATAAGTGTATGAGATTTTGAGTTTTGAGTTTATAAGTTTAAATGAGTTTAGAGTTTATAAGTTTAAATGAGTTTAAGAGTTCAGAGTTTATTAATTTATGAGTTTAATAGTTTATAAGTCTATGAATTCATGAGTTTATAAGTTAATTAGTTAATCTCATACACTTATTCTAATTATAAGTGTATGAGTTTAGAGTTCATTAGTTTAAATGAGTCTCAATGGCTCATATAGTATATAGAACGGCAGTTTGGTTTAGTCTTCAAGGTGTTTAGATTTAAATTTTCGACATACACACACACACAAGCACGCACGCACAGACTCTCACTCTCTCTCTCTCTCACACACACACTATCTCTCTCACACACACGCTCACTAACTCACTCACACACACACAGACAAGCTCATTAACACACACACACACTCACGCACATAGACACACACTCTCTCTCACACACACACACACACTCAGAGTTTATATGAGTTTAGAGTTTACAAGTGTACAAGTTTTTGAGTTAAGAGTTTATAAGTTTAAATGAGTGTGTACGAGTTTTTGAGTTTACACACACACACACACTCACACATAGACACACACGCTCTCTCTCTCTCTCACACACACACACACACACACACACACACACACACACACACGTTTTGAATTTAGAGTTCATTAGTTTAAATGAGTCTCAATGGCTCATATAGTATATAGAACGGCAGTTTGGTTTAGTCTTCAAGGTGTTTAGATTTAAATTTTCGACATACACACACACACAAGCACGCACGCACAGACTCTCACTCTCTCTCACACACACACACACTATCTCTCTCACACACACACTCACTAACTCACTCACACACACACAGACAAGCTCATTAACACACACACACACACACACACACACACTCACGCACATACACACACACTCTCTCTCTCACACACACACACACACACTCAGAGTTTATATGAGTTTAGAGTTTATAAGTGTACAAGTTTTTGAGTTAAGAGTTTATAAGTTTAAATGAGTGTGTACGAGTATTTGAGTTTACACACACACACACACACACACACACACACACACACTCACACATAGACACACACGCTCTCTCTCTCACACACACACACACACACACGTTTTGAGTTTAGAGTTCATTAGTTTAAATGAGTCTCAATGGCTCATATAGTATATAGAACGGCAGTTTGGTTTAGTCTTCAAGGTGTTTAGATTTAAATTTTCGACATACACACACACACAAGCACGCACGCACAGACTCTCACTCTCTCTCACACACACACACTATCTCTCTCACACACACACTCACACACACACAGACAAGCTCATTAACACACACACACACACACACACACAAACACACACACACTCACGCACATAGACACACACTCACTCTCTCTCTCACACACACACACACACACTCAGAGTTTATATGAGTTTAGAGTTTATAAGTGTACACGTTTTTGAGTTAAGAGTTTATAAGTTTAAATGAGTGTGTACGAGTATTTGAGTTTACACACACACACACACACACACACTCACACATAGACACACACGCTCTCTCTCTCTCTCACACACACACGTTTTGAGTTTAGAGTTCATTAGTTTAAATGAGTCTCATTGGCTAATATAGTATATAGAACGGCAGTTTGGTTTAGTCTTCAAGGTATTTTGATTTGAATTTTCGTCGGTTTGAATTTTTTAGAACTCCCAATGTAAGTCAATGGGAGTTTTTGAATGAGTTTTTTCGAGTTTTGATCGTCATTTTTAGGAAAACCGTAAGTCCGATCAGTCTGAAAAGATATAGCAACTCGAGTCAGATCAGTTTGAGTGTCTGAGCCGAGTTTGGAGTATGTAGAGTTAAAGCTCTAGGAGGAGTTTGATACAGAAATTTTTAGGGTCAGAAGAATAATAATAACTAGATGCAAAAGTTCGTCGAGACAAACTTTAAGTTGGCTTGAGAAAGTTTGGACCAGAAAGTTTTTTGCTAGGCGGTTGCTAGGGTATTCTGAGTGGTTGCTAGGCGGTTGCTAGGATATTTCTGGTGGTTGCTAGGGTCTTTTGGGTGGTTGCTAGGCGGTTGCTAGGGTGTTTTGGGTGGTTGCTATGGTGTTCTGGTTGGTTGCTAGGCGGTTGCTAGGGTATTCTGGGTGGTTGCTAGGCGATTGCTAGGGTGTTCTGGGTGGTTGCTATGGTGTTGCTAGGCGGTTGCTAGGGTGTTCTGGTTGGTTGCTAGGCGGTTGCTAGGGTGTTCTGGGTGGTTGCTATGGTGTTGCTAGGCGGTTGTTAAGGTATTCTGGGTGGTTGCTAGGCGGTTGCTAGGGTACTCAAGTTTGGTTGCTATGGAGTTGCTTGGGAGCTGGGAGCTTTAAACGTAAGAAGTTTAAAGTGGTTTGAAGTTTAAAGTAGTTTACAGTAGTTTGAAGTTTATGACAGATAGATAGATAAGTTAATAGATAGATAAACACACACACACACACACACACACACTAACTCGCTCACACACTCACTCAGACACACACACACACACGCACACACACGCACACTCAAGAGTTTATGAGTTTAGAGTTTATAAGTGTATGAGTTTTTGAGTTTATAAGTTTAAATGAGTTTAGAGTTTATGTTTAAATGAGTTTAAGAGTTCAGAGTTTATTAATTTATGAGTTTAATAGTTTATAAGTCTATGAATTCATGAGTTTATAAGTTAATTAGTTAATCTCATACACTTATTCTAATTATAAGTGTATGAGTTTAGAGTTTATTAGTTTAAATGAGTCTCAATGGCTCATATAGTATATAGAACGGCAGTTTGGTTTAGTCTTCAAGGTGTTTAGATTTAAATTTTTGACATACACACACACACAAGCACGCACGCACAGACTCTCACTCTCTCTCTCACACACACACAATCTCTCTCACACACACACTCACTAACTCACTCACACACACACAGACAAGCTCATTAACACACACACACACACACACTCACGCACATAGACACACACTCTCTCTCACACACACACACACACACACACTCAGAGTTTATATGAGTTTAGAGTTTACAAGTGTACAAGTTTTTGAGTTGAGTTTATAAATTTAAATGAGTGTGTACGAGTTTTTGAGTTTACACACACACACACACACACACACACTCACACATAGACACACACGCTCTCTCTCTCTCACACACACACACACACACACACGTTTTGAATTTAGAGTTCATTAGTTTAAATGAGTCTCAATGGCTCATATAGTATATAGAACGGCAGTTTGGTTTAGTCTTCAAGGTGTTTAGATTTAAATTTTCGACATACACACACACAAGCACGCACGCACAGACTCTCACTCTCTCTCACACACACACACACTAACACACACACACACACACACACACACACACAGACAAGCTCATTAACACACACACACACACACACACAAACACACACACACTCACGCACATAGACACACACTCACTCTCTCTCTCACACACACACACACTCAGAGTTTATATGAGTTTAGAGTTTATAAGTGTACAAGTTTTTGAGTTAAGAGTTTATAAGTTTAAATGAGTGTGTACGAGTATTTGAGTTTACACACACACACACACACACACACACACTCACACATAGACACACACGCTCTCTCTCACACACACACACACACACATACACACACGTTTTGAGTTTAGAGTTCATTAGTTTAAATGAGTCTCATTGGCTAATATAGTATATAGAACGGCAGTTTGGTTTAGTCTTCAAGGTGTTTAGATTTAAATTTTCGTCGGTTTGAATTTTTTAGAACTCCCCAATGTAAGTCAATGGGAGTTTTTGAATGAGTTTTTCCGAGTTTTGATCGTCATTTTTAGGAAAACCGTAAGTCCGATCAGTCTGAAAAGATATAGCAACTCGAGTCAGATCAGTTTGAGTGTCTGAGCCGAGTTTGGAGTATGTAGAGTTAAAGCTCTAGGAGGAGTTTGATACAGAAATTTTTAGGGTCAGAAGAATAATAATAACTAGATGCGAAAGTTCGTCGAGACAAACTTTAAGTTGGCTTGAGAAAGTTTGGACCAGAAAGTTTTTTGCTAGGCGGTTGCTAGGGTATTCTGAGTGGTTGCTAGGCGGTTGCTAGGATATTTCTGGTGGTTGCTAGGGTCTTTTGGGTGGTTGCTAGGCGGTTGCTAGGGTATTTTGGGTGGTTGCTATGGTGTTCTGGTTGGTTGCTAGGCGGTTGCTAGGGTATTCTGGGTGGTTGCTAGGCGATTGCTAGGGTGTTCTGGGTGGTTGCTATGGTGTTGCTAGGCGGTTGCTAGGGTGTTCTGGTTGGTTGCTAGGCGGTTGCTAGGGTGTTCTGGGTGGTTGCTATGGTGTTGCTAGGCGGTTGTTAAGGTATTCTGGGTGGTTGCTAGGCGGTTGCTAGGCAGTTGCTAGGGTATTCTGGGTGGTTGCTAGGCGGTTGCTAGGGTGTTCTGGGTGGTTACTATGGTGTTGCTAGGCGGTTGCTAGGGTATTCTGGGTGGTTGCTAGGCAGTTGCTAGGGTGTTCTGGGTGGTTGCTATGGTGTTGCTAGGCGGTTGCTAGGGTGTTCTGGGTGGTTGCTATGGTGTTGCTAGGCGGTTGCTAGGGTATTCTGGGTGGTTGCTAGGCAGTTGCTAGGGTGTTCTGGTGTTGCTAGGCGGTTGCTAGGGTGTTCTGGGTGGTTGCTATGGTGTTGCTAGGCGGTTGCTAGGGTGTTCTGGTTGGTTGCTAGGCGGTTGCTAGGGTGTTCTGGGTGGTTGCTATGGTGTTGCTAGGCGGTTGTTAAGGTATTCTGAGTGGTTGCTAGGCGGTTGCTAGGTGGTTGCTAGGGTATTCTGGGTGGTTGCTATGGTGTTGCTAGGCGGTTGCTAGGATGTTCTGGGTGGTTGCTAGGCGGTTGCTAGGGTGTTCTGGGTGGTTGCTATGGTGTTGCTAGGCGGTTGCTAGGGTGTTCTGGGTGGTTGCTAGGCGGTTGCTAGGGTGTTGTTAGGCGGTTGCTAGGGTGTTCTGGGTGGTTGCTATGGTGTTGCTAAGGTATTCTGGGTGGTAGCTAGGCGGTTGCTAGGCAGTTGCTAGGGTATTCTGGGTGGTTGCTAGGCGGTTGCTAGGGTGTTCTGGTGGTTACTATGGTGTTGCTAGGCGGTTGCTAGGGTATTCTGGGTGGTTGCTAGGCAGTTGCTAGGGTGTTCTGGGTGGTTGCTATGGTGTTGCTAGGCGGTTGCTAGGGTGTTCTGGGTGGTTGCTATGGTGTTGCTAGGCGGTTGCTAGGGTATTCTGGGTGGTTGCTAGGCAGTTGCTAGGGTGTTCTGGTGTTGCTAGGCGGTTGCTAGGGTGTTCTGGGTGGTTGCTATGGTGTTGCTAGGTGGTTGGTAGTTGTCACAGATGGTTACTATGGAGTTTTGATATAGTTGTTTGCATGATCTTGGTATGATTTAGCACTTAACTAATCGCTATTAGCATGTAGCTATTCACTGCTAGCATGTATAGCATGTTAGAAGTGCTGTTTGCTAGCATGAGTCAAAAGAGCCAAACCTAATCTCTATACGATGTTCTGATACAGAGATATAGGTCTTGCAAAACGGTTGCTAGGGTACTCAAGTTTGGTTGCTATGGAGTTGCTTGGGAGCTGGGAGCTTTAAACGTAAGAAGTTTAAAGTGGTTTGAAGTTTAAAGTAGTTTACAGTAGTTTGAAGTTTATGGCAGGTAGATAGATAAGTTAATAGATAGATAAACACACACACACATACACACACACACGCACACACACACACACACACACACACTAACTCGCTCACACACTCACTCAGACACACACACACTGTATGAGTTTTTGAGTTTTGAGTTTATAAGTTTAAATGAGTTTAGAGTTTATAAGTTTAAATGAGTTTAAGAGTTCAGAGTTTATTAATTTATGAGTTTAATAGTTTATAAGTCTATGAATTCATGAGTTTATAAGTTAATTAGTTAATCTCATACACTTATTCTAATTATAAGTGTATGAGTTTAGAGTTTATTAGTTTAAATGAGTCTCAATGGCTCATATAGTATATAGAACGGCAGTTTGGTTTAGTCTTCAAGGTGTTTAGATTTAAATTTTCGACATACACATACACACACACAAGCACGCACGCACAGACTCTCACTCTCTCTCTCACACACACACTATCTCTCTCACACACACGCTCACTAACTCACTCACACACACACAGACAAGCTCATTAACACACACACACACACACACACACACACTCACGCACATAGACACACACTCTCTCTCTCACACACACTCAGAGTTTATATGAGTTTAGAGTTTATAAGTGTACAAGTTTTTGAGTTAAGAGTTTATAAGTTTAAATGAGTGTGTACGAGTATTTGAGTTTACACACACACACACACACACACACACACACACACACTCACACATAGACACCCACGCTCTCTCTCTCTCTCTCTCACACACACACACGTTTTGAGTTTAGAGTTCATTAGTTTAAATGAGTCTCATTGGCTAATATAGTATATAGAACGGCAGTTTGGTTTAGTCTTCAAGGTATTTTGATTTGAATTTTTGTCGGTTTGAATTTTTTAGAACTCCCAATGTAAGTCAATGGGAGTTTTTGAATGAGTTTTTTCGAGTTTTGATCGTCATTTTTAGGAAAACCGTAAGTCCAATCAGTCTGAAAAGATATAGCAACTCGAGTCAGATCAGTTTGAGTGTCTGAGCCGAGTTTGGAGTATGTAGAGTTAAAGCTCTAGGAGGAGTTTGATATAGATTTTTTTAGGGTCAGAAGAATAATAATAACTAGATGCGAAAGTTCGTCGAGACAAACTTTAAGTTGGCTTGAGAAAGTTTGGACCAGAAAGTTTTTTGCTAGGCGGTTGCTAGGGTATTCTGAGTGGTTGCCAGGCAGTTGCTAGGATATTTCTGGTGGTTGCTAGGGTCTTTTGGGTGGTTGCTAGGCAGTTGCTAGGGTATTTTGGGTGGTTGCTAGGGTGTTCTGGGTGGTTGCTAGGCGGTTGCTAGGGTGTTCTGGGTGGTTACTAGGGTGTTCTGGGTGGTTGCTAGGCGGTTGCTAGGATATTTTGAGTGGTTGCTAGGGTCTTTTGGGTGGTTGATAGGCGGTTGCTAGGGTATTTTAGGTGGTTGCTAGGGTATTTTAGGTGGTTGCTAGGGTATTCTGGGTGGTTGCTAGGCGGTTGCTAGGGTATTTTGGGTGGTTGCTAGGGTCTTTTGGGTAGTTGCTAGGCGGTTTCTAAGATATTTTCGGTGGTTGCTAGGGTGTTCTGGGTGGTTGCTAGGCGGTTGCTAGGGTATTTTGGGTGGTTGCTAGGGTGTTCTGGGTGGTTGCTAGGTGGTTGCTAGGGTGTTCTGGGTGGTTACTAGGGTGTTCTGGGTGGTTGCTAGGCGGTTGCTAGGATATTTTGGATGGTTGCTAGGGTATTTTGGGTGGTTGCTAGGCGGTTGCTAGGGTATTTTGGGTGGTTGCTAGGGTGTTCTGGGTGGTTGCTAGGCGGTTGCTAGGTCTTCTGGGTGGTTGCTATGGTGTTGCTAGGCGGTTGCTAGGGTATTCTGCGTGGTTGCTAGGCGGTTGCTAGGGTGTTCTGGGTGGTTGCTATGCTGTTGCTAGGTGGTTGCTAGGGTGTTCTGGGTGGTTGCTATGCTGTTGCTAGGTGGTTGCTAGGGTGTTCTGGGTGGTTGCTATAGTGTTGCTGGGCGGTTGCTAAGGTATTCTGGGTGGTTGCTAGGCGGTTGCTAGGGTGTTCTGGGTGGTTGCTATGGTGTTGATAGGCGGTTGCTAGGGTGTTCTGGGTGGTTGCTATGGTGTTGCTAGGCGGTTCCTAAGGTATTCTGGGTGGTTGCTAGGCGGTTGCTAGGGTGTTCTGGGTGGTTGCTATGGTGTTGCTAGGCGGTTGCTAAGGTATTCTGGGTGGTTGCTAGGCGGTTGCTAGGGTGTTCTGGGTGGTTGCTATGGTGTTGCTAGGCGGTTGGTAGTTGTCACAGATGGTTACTATGGAGTTTTGATATAGTTGTTTGCATGATCTTGGTATGATTTAGCACTTAACTAATCGCTATTAGCATGTAGCTATTCACTGCTAGCATGTGTAGCATGTTGGAAGTGCTGTTTGCTAGCATGAGTCAAAAGAGCCAAACCTAATCTCTATACGATGTTCTGATACAGAGATATAGGTCTTGCAAAACGGTTGCTAGGGTACTCAAGTTTGGTTGCTATGGAGTTGCTTGGGAGCTGGGAGCTTTAAACGTAAGAAGTTTAAAGTGGTTTGAAGTTTAAAGTAGTTTACAGTAGTTTGAAGTTTATGACAGATAGATAGATAAGTTAATAGATAGATAAACACACACACACACACACACACATACATACACACACACACACACACTAACTCGCTCACACACTCACTCAGACACACACACGCACACTCAAGAGTTTATGAGTTTAGAGTTTATAAGTGTATGAGTTTTTGAGTTTATAAGTTTAAATGAGTTTAGAGTTTATGTTTAAATGAGTTTAAGAGTTCAGAGTTTATTAATTTATGAGTTTAATAGTTTATAAGTCTATGAATTCATGAGTTTATAAGTTAATTAGTTAATCTCATACACTTATTCTAATTATAAGTGTATGAGTTTAGAGTTTATTAGTTTAAATGAGTCTCAATGGCTCATATAGTATATAGAACGGCAGTTTGGTTTAGTCTTCAAGGTGTTTAGATTTAAATTTTTGACATACACACACACACAAGCACGCACGCACAGACTCTCACTCTCTCTCTCACACACACACAATCTCTCTCACACACACACTCACTAACTCACTCACACACACACAGACAAGCTCATTAACACACACACACACACACACACACTCACGCACATAGACACACACTCTCTCTCACACACACACACACACACACTCAGAGTTTATATGAGTTTAGAGTTTACAAGTGTACAAGTTTTTGAGTTGAGTTTATAAATTTAAATGAGTGTGTACGAGTTTTTGAGTTTACACACACACACACACACACACACACTCACACATAGACACACACGCTCTCTCTCTCTCACACACACACACACACACACACACTATCTCTCTCACACACACACTCACTAACTCACTCACACACACACACACACACACACACAGACAAGCTCATTAACACACACACACACACACACACACACACAAACACACACACACACACACACTCAGTTTATATGAGTTTAGAGTTTATAAGTGTACAAGTTTTTGAGTTAAGAGTTTATAAGTTTAAATGAGTGTGTACGAGTTTTTGAGTTTACACACACACACACACACACACACACACACACTCACACATAGACACCCACGCTCTCTCTCTCTCTCTCACACACACACACACACGTTTTGAGTTTAGAGTTCATTAGTTTAAATGAGTCTCATTGGCTAATATAGTATATAGAACGGCAGTTTGGTTTAGTCTTCAAGGTATTTTGATTTGAATTTTCGTCGGTTTGAATTTTTTAGAACTCCCCAATGTAAGTCAATGGGAGTTTTTGAATGAGTTTTTTCGAGTTTTGATCGTCATTTTTAGGAAAACCGTAAGTCCGATCAGTCTGAAAAGATATAGCAACTCGAGTCAGATCAGTTTGAGTGTCTGAGCCGAGTTTGGAGTATGTAGAGTTAAAGCTCTAGGAGGAGTTTGATACAGAAATTTTTAGGGTCAGAAGAATAATAATAATAATAACTAGATGCGAAAGTTCGTCGAGACAAACTTTAAGTTGGCTTGAGAAAGTTTGGACCAGAAAGTTTTTTGCTAGGCGGTTGCTAGGGTATTCTGAGTGGTTGCCAGGCAGTTGCTAGGATATTTCTGGTGGTTGCTAGGGTCTTTTGGGTGGTTGCTAGGCGGTTGCTAGGGTATTTTGGGTGGTTGCTAGGGTGTTCTGGGTGGTTGCTAGGCGGTTGCTAGGGTGTTCTGGGTGGTTACTAGGGTGTTCTGGGTGGTTGCTAGGCGGTTGCTAGGATATTTTGGGTGGTTGCTAGGGTCTTTTGGGTGGTTGATAGGCGGTTGCTAGGGTATTTTAGGTGGTTGCTAGGGTATTTTCGGTGGTTGCTAGGGTCTTTTGGGTGGTTGCTAGGCGGTTGCTAGGGTATTTTGGGTGGTTGCTAGGGTCTTTTGGGTAGTTGCTAGGCGGTTTCTAAGATATTTTCGGTGGTTGCTAGGGTGTTCTGGGTGGTTGCTAGGCGGTTGCTAGGGTATTTTGGGTGGTTGCTAGGGTGTTCTGGGTGGTTGCTAGGTGGTTGCTAGGGTGTTCTGGGTGGTTACTAGGGTGTTCTGGGTGGTTGCTAGGCGGTTGCTAGGATATTTTGGATGGTTGCTAGGGTATTTTGGGTGGTTGCTAGGCGGTTGCTAGGGTATTTTGGGTGGTTGCTAGGGTGTTCTGGGTGGTTGCTATGGTGTTCTAAGGTATTTTGGGTGGTTGATAGGGTGTTCTGAGTGGTTGCTATGGTGTTGCTAGGGTGTTCTAAGGTATTTTGGGTGGTTGCTAGGGTGTTCTGGGTGGTTGTTAGGCAGTTGCTAGGGTGTTCTGAGTGGTTGCTATGGTGTTGCTAGGCGGTTGCTAGGGTATTCTGGGTGGTTGCTATGGTGTTGCTAGGCGGTTGGTAGTTGTCAAAGATGGTTTATATGGAGTTAATAACGAGTGCCTTCAGTACGGCACTCGGCCTGCGGCCTCGTGCCTATGGCCGAATAGGCACAAGCATGGAGCGATATCGCAAGGCCATGAGAGTAAAATTGCTTTAAAAAATAAAAAAATAATAAAAAAATGTTTTTTTTTGGTTTAGGGTGGTTGCTAGGGAGCTCTTAGTGGTTGCTAGGGTGCTGAAACTGGTTGCTAGGGTGTGGCTATGAAGATTTTAGGCCATTACTTATTGGTTGCTTGATAATATAAATCCTCTGAGGGAGAGAGAGAGGGAGAGACGCAGGGCTGTCAGGCCCTTTGGAGTCTGTGTGTGTGAAAACGGCAGTTTGGATTCAAATGTTTTTAGAACTCCCCAATGTAAGTCAATGGGAGTTTTTCCGAGTTTTGATCGTCATTTTTAGGAAAACCGTAAGTCCGATCAGTCTGAAAAGATATAGCAACGCGAGTCAGATCAGTTTGAGTGTCTGAGCCGAGTTTGGAGTATGTAGAGTTAAAGCTCTAGGAGGAGTTTCATATAGAAATTTTAGTCTCGGAATAATAATAATAATAATAATAATAATAATAAGTTTAAATAGGATTTCAATATGTTGGCTCTCTCAAGCCAACTTAATAAGTTTAAATAGGATTTCAATATGTTGGCTCTCTCAAGCCAACTTAACTAGATTAAAAAGTTCGTCGAGACAAACTTTAAGTTGCCTTGAGAAAGCCGGACCAGAAAGTTTGAAGAAGTTTGAAGTTTAAAGTAGTTTAAAGTTTAAATTAGTTTGAAGTTTAAATTAGTCTAAAGTTTAAATTAGTTTGAAGTTTAAAGAAGTGTAAAGTAGTTTTTGAAGTTTAAAGTAGTTTGAAGTTTAAAGTAGTTTAAAGTTTAAATTAGTTTGAAGTAGATCGATAGATGAGTTTGTTAGTTTAAATTTTACACACAGACACGCTCACTAACTCTCTCTCTCACACACGCACACACACACACTTATGCACATACACCCACACTCATGCACACACTCACTCACTCACACACACACACACACACGGACAT
>NC_139965.1:43041853-43054353 GCF_963993115.1 Abramis brama | reverse complement strand
GAAAGAAAGAAAGAAAAAGAGAAAGATTAGTTTCTCATTAGATTAGATTAGCTCATATAGTATATAGAACGGCAGTTTGGTTTAGTCTTCAAGGTATTTTGATTTGAATTTTCGTCGGTTTGAATTTTTTAGAACTCCCCAATGTAAGTCAATGGGAGTTTTTGAATGAGTTTTTTCGAGTTTTGATCGTCATTTTTAGGAAAACCGTAAGTCCGATCAGTCTGAAAAGATATAGCACACTTGGTCAGAACAGTTTGAGTGTCTGAGCCGAGTTTGGAGTATGTAGAGTGAAAGCTCTAGGAGGAGTTTCATATAGAAATTTTTAGTCTCAGAAGAATAATAATAATAATAATAACTAGATTAAAAAGTTCGTCGAGACAAACTTTAAGTTGGCTTGAGAAAGCCGGACCAGAAAGTTTGAAGAAGTTTGAAGTTTAAAGTAGTTTAAAGTTTAAATTAGTTTTAAGTTTAAATTAGTCTAAAGTTGAAATTAGTTTGAAGTTTAAAGAAGTGTAAAGTAGTTTTTGAAGTTTAAAGTAGTTTGAAGTTTAAAGTAGTTTAAAGTTTAAATTAGTTTGAAGTAGATCGATAGATGAGTTTGTTAGTTTAAATTTTACACACAGACACGCTCACTAACTCTCTCTCTCACACACGCACACACACACACTTATGCACATACACCCACACTCATGCACACACTCACTCACTCACACACACACACTCACGGACATACACTCACACATGCACACAGACACACAGACATGCTCACTAACTCACTCACATACACACACACACACACACTAACTCACACACACTCTCTCTCTCTCACACACATACACACACGCACATACACTCATAAATGCACACACTCACACACACACACACTAACTCGCTCTCACACACACACAGACACGCTCATTAACTCACATACACTCACACACATAGACACATACACTCACACACACACACACACTCTCTTTCTCTCTCTCTCTCTCTCGCTCTCTCTCTCTCTCTCTCTCTCTCTCTCACACACTCTCACACGGACATACACTCACACACGCACACACCCACCCACACACACACACACACACACACAGACATGCTCACTAACTCACACACACACACTCACTAACTCACACACACTCTCTCTCACACACATACACACTTACGCACATACACTCACACATGCACGCACACACACACTCACACATAGACACACACGCTCTCTCTCTCTCACACACACACACACACACACACACACACACGTTTTGAGTTTAGAGTTCATTAGTTTAAATGAGTCTCAATGGCTCATATAGTATATAGAACGGCAGTTTGGTTTAGTCTTCAAGGTGTTTAGATTTAAATTTTCGACATACACACACACACACAAGCACGCACGCACAGACTCTCACTCTCTCTCACACACACACACTATCTCTCTCACACACACACTCACTAACTCACTCACACACACACACACAGACAAGCTCATTAACTCACACACACACACACACACACACACACACTCACGCACATAGACACACACTCTCTCTCACACACACACACACACACTCAGAGTTTATATGAGTTTAGAGTTTATAAGTGTACAAGTTTTTGAGTTAAGAGTTTATAAGTTTAAATGAGTGTGTACGAGTTTTTGTTCACACACACACACACTCACACATAGACACACACGCTCTCTCTCTCTCTCACACACACACACACACGTTTTGAGTTTAGAGTTCATTAGTTTAAAATGAGTCTCAATGGCTCATATAGTATATAGAACGGCAGTTTGGTTTAGTCTTCAAGGTGTTTAGATTTAAATTTTCGACATACACACACACACAAGCACGCACGCACAGACTCTCACTCTCTCTCACACACACACACTATCTCTCTCACACACACACACTCACTAACTCACTCACACACACACAGACAAGCTCATTAACACACACACACACACACACACACACACACACACTCACTCACGCACATAGACACACACTCTCTCTCACACACACACACACTCAGAGTTTATATGAGTTTAGAGTTTATAAGTGTACAAGTTTTTGAGTTAAGAGTTTATAAGTTTAAATGAGTGTGTACGAGTTTTTGAGTTTACACACACACACACACACACACACACACTCACACATAGACACACACGCTCTCTCTCTCTCTCTCACACACACACACACGTTTTGAGTTTAGAGTTCATTAGTTTAAATGAGTCTCAATGGCTCATATAGTATATAGAACGGCAGTTTGGTTTAGTCTTCAAGGTGTTTAGATTTAAATTTTCGACATACACACACACACAAGCACGCACGCACAGACTCTCACTCTCTCTCACACACACACACACACTATCTCTCTCACACACACACTCACTAACCAACTCACACACACACACACACACAGACAAGCTCATTAACACACACACACACACACACACACACACACACTCACGCACATACACACACACACACATAGACACACACACTCTCTCTCACACACACACACACACACACTAACTAACTCACACACAGACACACACACCCTCACTAACTCACACACACACACACACCCTCACTAACACACACACACACACACACACACACACACACACACACAGACATGCTCACTGTCTCACACACACACACACACACACACACACATTAACTCGCTCTCACACATACACAGACACGCTCACACACATAGACACACACACTCTCTCACACACACACACACGCACACACTCTCACTAACTCTCACTCACACACACACACACACACTCACACATAGACACACACACTCTCTCTCACACACACACACACACACACACACAGACATGCTCACTGTCTCACACACACACACACACACACACACACACACTAACTCGCTCTCACACAAACACAGACACGCTCACACACATAGACACACACACTCTCTCACACACACACGCGCACACACCCTCGCTAACTCTCTCTCACACACACACACACACACACACACACACACACACACACACTCACGCACATACACTCACTCACGGACATACACTCACACATGCACACACACACACACACACACACACACACACACGGACATACACTCACACACGCACACACACACACACACACTCTCTCTCTCTCACACACATACACACGCACATACACACACACACTAACTCGCTCTCACACATACACAGACACGCTCACACACAGACACACACACACTCTCTCTCACACACTCACTCAGACACACACACACACACACACACACACACACACTCAGAGTTTATGAGTTTAGAGTTTATAAATGTATAGATTGATGAGTTTATAAGTGTACGAGTTTTTGAGTTTAGAGTTTATAAGTTTAAATGAGTTTAAGAGTTCAGAGTTTATTAATTTATGAGTTTAAGAGTTCATAAGTCTATGAATTCATGAGTTTATAAGTTAATTAGTTTATAAGTGTATGAGTTTAGAGTTCATTAGTTTAAATTAAATGGGTGAGAGTTATGCTATAAGTTATGTATGTTAGTTTAAAGTTTAACTTAGCTTGAAGTTTAAATTAGTTTAAAATAGTTTGAAGTTTAAATTAGTTTAAAATAGTTTGAAGTTTAAAGTTGTTTAAAGCTTAAAGTAGTTCAAAGTTTGAAGTAGTTTAAAAGAACTTCTTTAAAAGAAGAAGAAAGTTGCTAGAATGAAAGAAAGAAAGATTAGTTAGAAAGAAAGATAGATTAATTAGAAAGAAAGATGGATTAGTTAGATAGAAAGAAAGAAAGTTTAGTTAGAAAGAAAGAAAGAAAGAAAGAAAGAAAGAAAGAAAAAGATTAGTTAGAAAGAAAGAAAGAAAGAAAGAAAGAAAGAAAGAAAGAAAAAGATTAGTTAGAAAGAAAGAAAGAAAGAAAGAAAGAAAGAAAGAAAGAAAGCTAGAAAGAAAGAAAGAAAGAAAGAAAGAAAGAAAAAGATTAGTTAGAAAGAAAGAAAGAAAGAAAGAAAGAAAAAGATTAGTTAGAAAGAAAGAAAGAAAGAAAGAAAGAGATTAGTTAGAAAGAAAGAAAGAAAGAAAGAAAAAGATTAGTTAGAAAGAAAGAAAAAGATTAGTAAGAAAAAAAGAAAGAAAGAAAGAAAGAAAGAAAGAAAGAAAGAAAGAAAGAAAGAGAAAGAAAGAAAGAAAGAAAAAAAGAGAAAGATTAGTTTCTCATTAGATTAGATTAGCTCATATAGTATATAGAACGGCAGTTTGGTTTAGTCTTCAAGGTATTTTGATTTGAATTTTCGTCGGTTTGAATTTTTTAGAACTCCCCAATGTAAGTCAATGGGAGTTTTTGAATGAGTTTTTTCGAGTTTTGATCGTCATTTTTAGGAAAACCGTAAGTCCGATCAGTCTGAAAAGATATAGCACACTTGGTCAGATCAGTTTGAGTGTCTGAGCCGAGTTTGGAGTATGTAGAGTTAAAGCTCTAGGAGGAGTTTGATATAGAAATTTTTAGTCTCAGAAGAATAATAATAATAATAATAATAAGTTTAAATAGGATTTCAGTAAGTTGGCTCTCCAAGCCAACTTAACTAGATTAAAAAGTTCGTCGAGACAAACTTTAAGTTGGCTTGAGAAAGCTGGACCAGAAAGTTTGAAGAAGTTAAAAGTAGTTTGGAGTTTAAAGTAGTTTCAAGTTTAAATTAGTTTAAAGTTTAAATTAGTTAGAAGTTTAAAATAGTTTAAAGTTAAAATTAGTTTGAAGCTTAAATTAGTTTAAAGTTTAAATTAGTCTAAAGTTTAAATTAGTTTGAAGTTTAAATTAGTTTAAAGTTTAAATTAGTTTAATGTTTAAATTAGTTTAAAGTTTAAAGTATTTTAAAGTTAAAAAGTTGTTGGGGGTTTTCTAGTGGGTTGCTAAGGTGTTCTGGGTGGTTGCTAGGCAGTTGCTAGGGTGTTCTGGGTGGTTGCTAGGCGGTTGCTAGGGTGTTTTTGGTGGTTGCTAGGGTGTTCTGGGTGGTTGCTATGGTGTTGCTAGGTTGTTGCTAGGGTATTCTGTTTGGTTGCTAGGGTGTTCTGGGTGGTTGCTAGGTGGTTGCTAGGGTGTTCTGGGTGGTTGCTAGGGTGTTGCTAAGCGGTTGCTAGGGTATTTTGGGTGGTTGCTAGGGTGTTGCTAGGCGGTTGCTAAGGTATTTTGGGTGGTTGCTAGGCGGTTACTAGGGTGTTCTGGGTGGTTGCTAGGCGGTTGCTAGGGTGTTTTAGCGGTTGCTATGGTGTTGCTAGGCGGTTGCTAGGGTGTTCTGGGTGGTTGCTAGGGTGTTGCTAGGCGGTTGCTAGGGTATTCTGGGTGGTTGCTAGGCGGTTACTAGGGTGTTTTGGTGGTTGCTATGGTGTTGCTAGGCGGTTGCTAGGGTATTATGGGTGGTTGCTATGGTGTTGCTAGGGTATTCCAGGTGGTTGCTAGGATGTTGCTTGGTGGTTGCTAGGGTGTTTTGGTGGTTGCTATGGTGTTGCTAGGTGGTTGCTAGGGTGTTCTGGGTGGTTGCTATGATGTTGCTAGGTGGTTGCTAGGGTGTTTTGGTAGTTGCTATGGTGTTGCTAGGGTATTCTGGGTGGTTGCTAGGGTGTTGCTAGGGTGTTCTGGGTGGTTGCTATGGTGTTACTTGGTGGTTGGTAGTTGTCACAGATGGTTACTATGGAGTTTGTATAGTTCTTAGCATGATCTTGGTATGATTTAGCACTTAACTAATCGCTATTAGCATGTAGCTATTCACTGCTAGCATGTGTAGCATGTTGGAAGTGCTGTTTGCTAGCATGAGTCAAAAGAGCCAAACCTCATCTCTATACAATGTTCTGATACAGAGATATAGGTCTTGCAAAATGGTTGCTAGGGTACTCAAGTTTGGTTGCTATGGAGTTGCTTGGGAGCTGGGAGCTTTATACGTACGAAGTTTAAAGTGGTTTGAAGTTTAAATTAGTTTACGAGTTTTTGAGTTTTGAGTTTATAAGTTTAAATGAGTTTAGAGTTTAAGTTTAAATGAGTTTAAAGAGTGTGTGTGTGTATGTGGGTTCACACACACACACACACACACACACACACACACTCAGAGTTTATGAGTTTAGAGTTTATAAGTGTATAAATGGATGAGTTTATAAGTGTACACGTTTTTGAATTTGGTTTGTAAGTTTAAATGAGTTTTGAGTTTATAAGTTTAAATGAGTTTACAGTTTATAAGTTTAAATGAGTTAAAGCTTAAGTTTGAAGTTTAAAGAAGTTTAAAGTTTATATTAGTTTGAAGTTTAATTTAGTTTGAAGTTTAAAGTAGTTTAAAGTTTAAAATAGTTTGAAGTAGATAGATAGATGAGTTGATTAGTTTAATTGAGTCTCAATGGCTTATATATTATATAGAATGGCAGTTTGAATTAGTCTTCAAGGTATTTTGATTTGAATTTTCGTCGGTTGGCCAGTTTGAATCTAGATTTGAATTTTTTAGAACTCCCCAATGTAAGTCAATGGGAGTTTTTCCGAGTTTTGATCGGCAATATTAGGAAAACCGTAAGTCCGATCAGTCTGAAAAGATATAGCAACTCAAGTCAGAATAGTCTGAAGGTCTGAGCCGAGTTTGGAGTATGTAGAGTTAAAGCTCTAGGAGGAGATAGGCGATAAATTTTTAGTAAGAATAATAATAATAATAACTAGATGCGAAAGTTCGTCGAGACAAACTTTAAGTTGGCTTGAGAAAGTTTGGACCAGAAAGTTTTTTGCAAGGCGGTTGCTAGGGTATTCTGAGTGGTTGCTAGGCGGTTGCTAGGATATTTCTGGTGGTTGCTAGGGTCTTTTGGGTGGTTGCTAGGCGGTTGCTAGGGTATTTTGGGTGGTTGCTAGGGTGTTTTGGGTGGTTGCTAGGTGGTTGCTAGGGTGTTCTGGGTGGTTACTAGGGTGTTCTGGGTGGTTGCTAGGCGGTTGCTAGGATATTTTGGGTGGTTGCTAGGGTCTTTTGGGTGGTTGCTAGGCGGTTGCTAGGGTGTTCTGGGTGGTTGCTATGGTGTTGCTAGGCGGTTGTTAAGGTATTCTGGGTGGTTGCTAGGCGGTTGCTAGGTGGTTGCTAGGGTATTCTGGGTGGTTGCTATGGTGTTGCTAGGCGTTTGCTAGGATGTTCTGGGTGGTTGCTAGGCGGTTGCTAGGGTGTTCTGGGTGGTTGCTATGGTGTTGCTAGGCGGTTGCTAGGGTGTTCTGGGTGGTTGCTAGGCGGTTGCTAGGGTGTTGTTAGGCGGTTGCTAGGGTGTTCTGGGTGGTTGCTATGGTGTTGCTAAGGTATTCTGGGTGGTAGCTAGGCGGTTGCTAGGCAGTTGCTAGGGTATTCTGGGTGGTTGCTAGGCGGTTGCTAGGGTGTTCTGGGTGGTTACTATGGTGTTGCTAGGCGGTTGCTAGGGTATTCTGGGTGGTTGCTAGGCAGTTGCTAGGGTGTTCTGGGTGGTTGCTATGGTGTTGCTAGGCGGTTGCTAGGGTGTTCTGGGTGGTTGCTATGGTGTTGCTAGGCGGTTGCTAGGGTATTCTGGGTGGTTGCTAGGCAGTTGCTAGGGTGTTCTGGTGTTGCTAGGCGGTTGCTAGGGTGTTCTGGGTGGTTGCTATGGTGTTGCTAGGTGGTTGGTAGTTGTCACAGATGGTTACTATGGAGTTTTGATATAGTTGTTTGCATGATCTTGGTATGATTTAGCACTTAACTAATCGCTATTAGCATGTAGCTATTCACTGCTAGCATGTATAGCATGTTAGAAGTGCTGTTTGCTAGCATGAGTCAAAAGAGCCAAACCTAATCTCTATACGATGTTCTGATACAGAGATATAGGTCTTGCAAAACGGTTGCTAGGGTACTCAAGTTTGGTTGCTATGGAGTTGCTTGGGAGCTGGGAGCTTTAAACGTAAAGAAGTTTAAAGTGGTTTGAAGTTTACAGTAGTTTACAGTAGTTTGAAGTTTGACAGATAGATAAATAAGTTAGATAGACACACACACACACACACACACACACACACACAAACACACACACACACACACACACACACACACACACACTAACTCGCTCACACACTCACTCATAAACTCAGTGTGTGTGTCTGAGTTTAGAGTTTATAAGTGTATAAATTGATGAGTTTATAAGTGTATGAGTTCTTGAGTTTTGAGTTTATAAGTTTAAATCAGTTTAGAGTTTATAAGTTTAAATGAGATTAAGAGTTCAGAGTTTATTAATTTATGAGTTTAAGAGTTCATAAGTTTATGAATTCATGAGTTTATAAGTTAATTAGTTTATAAGTGTTTATAGTTTAGAGTTTATTAGTTTAAATGAGTCTCAATGGCTCATATAGTATATAGAACGGCAGTTTGGTTTAGTCTTCAAGGTGTTTAGATTTAAATTTTTGTCGGTTTGAATTTTTTAGAACTCCCCAATGTAAGTCAATGGGAGTTTTTGAATGAGTTTTTTCGAGTTTTGATCATCATTTTTAGGAAAACCGTAAGTCCGATCAGTCTGAAAAGATATAGCACACCGAGTCAGATCAGTCTGAGTGTCTGTGCCGAGTTTGGAGTATGTAGAGTTAAAGCTCTAGGAGGAGATACATATAGTTTTTTTTCCGGTCAGAAGAAGAATAATAACTAGATTAAAAAGTTCGTCGAGACAAACTTTAAGTTGGCTTGAGAAAGCCGGACCAGAAAGTTTGAAGAAGTTTGAAGTTTAAAGTAGTTTAAAGTTTAAATTAGTTTTAAGTTTAAATTAGTCTAAAGTTGAAATTAGTTTGAAGTTTAAAGAAGTGTAAAGTAGTTTTTGAAGTTTAAAGTAGTTTGAAGTTTAAAGTAGTTTAAAGTTTAAATTAGTTTGAAGTAGATCGATAGATGAGTTTGTTAGTTTAAATTTTACACACAGACACGCTCACTAACTCTCTCTCTCACACACGCACACACACACACTTATGCACATACACCCACACTCATGCACACACTCACTCACACACACACACACACACACACACACACTCACGGACATACACTCACACATGCACACAGACACACAGACATGCTCACTAACTCACTCACATACACACACACACACACACTAACTCACACACACTCTCTCTCTCTCACACACATACACACACGCACATACACTCATAAATGCACACACTCACACACACACACACACTAACTCGCTCTCACACACACAGAGACACGCTCATTAACTCACATACACTCACACACATAGACACATACACTCACACACACACACACACACACTCTCTTTCTCTCTCTCTCTCTCTCGCTCTCTCTCTCTCTCTCTCTCTCTCTCTCTCACACACTCTCACACGGACATACACTCACACAC
Organism: Abramis brama; assembly: GCF_963993115.1. Lineage (NCBI taxonomy): Eukaryota > Metazoa > Chordata > Actinopteri > Cypriniformes > Leuciscidae > Abramis > Abramis brama. The sequence goes on along the minus strand of NC_139965.1, from coordinate 43,044,990 downwards.
GCACACACACAGACATGCTCACTAACTCACACACACACACTCACTAACTCACACACACTCTCTCTCACACACATACACACTTACGCACATACACTCACACATGCACGCACACACACACACACACACACACTCACACATAGACACCCACGCTCTCTCTCTCACACACACACACACACACACGTTTTGAGTTTAGAGTTCATTAGTTTAAATGAGTCTCAATGGCTCATATAGTATATAGAACGGCAGTTTGGTTTAGTCTTCAAGGTGTTTAGATTTAAATTTTCGACATACACACACACAAGCACGCACGCACAGACTCTCACTCTCTCTCACACACACACACTATCTCTCTCACACACACACTCACTAACCAACTCACACACACACACACACAGACACACTCACGCACATACACACACACACATAGACACACACACACACACACACACACACACACTCACGCACATAGACACACACTCTCTCACACACACACACACACTCAGAGTTTATATGAGTTTAGAGTTTATAAGTGTACAAGTTTTTGAGTTAAGAGTTTATAAGTTTAAATGAGTGTGTACGAGTTTTTGTTCACACACACACACACACACACACACACACACTCACACATAGACACACACGCTCTCTCTCTCTCTCACACACACACACACACACGTTTTGAGTTTAGAGTTCATTAGTTTAAAATGAGTCTCAATGGCTCATATAGTATATAGAACGGCAGTTTGGTTTAGTCTTCAAGGTGTTTAGATTTAAATTTTCGACATACACACACACAAGCACGCACGCACAGACTCTCACTCTCTCTCACACACACACACTATCTCTCTCACACACACACTCACTAACTCACTCACACACACACAGACAAGCTCATTAACACACACACACACACACACACACACACACACAGACACACTCACGCACACACACACACACAGACACACACACACACTCTCACACACACACACACACACACACACACACAGACACACACACACACACACACACACACTAACTAACTCACACACACACACACACTCACACTCACACACAGACACACACACTCTCACTAACTCACACACACACACACACACACACACACACACACACCCTCACTAACTCACACACACACACACACACACACACACACAGACATGCTCACTGTCTCACACACACACACACACACACACACACACACACACACTAACTCGCTCTCACACATACACAGACACGCTCACACACATAGACACACACACTCTCTCACACACACACACACACACCCTCGCTAACTCTCTCTCACACACACACACACTCACGCACATACACTCACTCACGGACATACACTCACACATGCACACACACACACACACACACACACACACACTCACGGACATACACTCACACATGCACACACACACACACACACACACACACACACACACAGACATGCTCACTATCTCACACACATACACACACTCTCTCTCTCACACACATACACGCGCACACACTCACACACACACACACTAACTCGCTCTCACACAGACACACACACACTCTCTCTCTCACACACACAGACACACACACTCTCTCACACACACACACACACACATACACACACTCACACATAGACACACACACACTCTCTCACACACACACACACACACACACTAACTAACTCACACACAGACACACACACCCTCACTAACTCACACACACACACACACACCCTCACTAACACACACACACACACACACACACACACACACACAGACATGCTCACTGTCTCACACACACACACACACACACACACACACATTAACTCGCTCTCACACATACACAGACACGCTCACACACATAGACACACACACTCTCTCACACACACACACACGCACACACTCTCACTAACTCTCACTCACACACACACACACACACACACACACACACACATACACACATACACTCACACATAGACACACACACTCTCTCTCTCACACACACACACACACACACACACACACTCACTCACTCACGCACGCACATACACTCACTCACACACAGACACACACACTCTCACTAACTCACACACACACACACACACACACAGACATGCTCACTGTCTCACACACACACACACACTAACTCGCTCTCACACAAACACAGACACGCTCACACACATAGACACACACACTCTCTCACACACACATGCACACACACCCTCGCTAACTCTCTCTCACACACACACACACACACACACACACACACACACTCACGCACATACACTCACTCACGGACATACACTCACACATGCACACACACACACACACACGGACATACACTCACACACGCACACACACACACACACACTCTCTCTCTCTCACACACATACACACGCACATACACACACACACTAACTCGCTCTCACACAGACACGCTCACACACAGACACACACACACTCTCTCTCACACACTCACTCAGACACACACACACACACTCAGAGTTTATGAGTTTAGAGTTTATAAATGTATAGATTGATGAGTTTATAAGTGTACGAGTTTTTGAGTTTAGAGTTTATAAGTTTAAATGAGTTTAAGAGTTCAGAGTTTATTAATTTATGAGTTTAAGAGTTCATAAGTCTATGAATTCATGAGTTTATAAGTTAATTAGTTTATAAGTGTATGAGTTTAGAGTTCATTAGTTTAAATTAAATGGGTGAGAGTTATGTTATAAGTTATGTATGTTAGTTTAAAGTTTAACTTAGCTTGAAGTTTAAATTAGTTTAAAATAGTTTGAAGTTTAAATTAGTTTAAAATAGTTTGAAGTTTAAAGTTGTTTAAAGCTTAAAGTAGTTCAAAGTTTGAAGTAGTTTAAAAGAACTTCTTTAAAAGAAGAAGAAAGTTGCTAGAATGAAAGAAAGAAAGATTAGTTAGAAAGAAAGATAGATTAATTAGAAAGAAAGATGGATTAGTTAGATAGAAAGAAAGAAAGTTTAGTTAGAAAGAAAGAAAGAAAGAAAGAAAGAAAGAAAGAAAGAAAGAAAGAAAGAAAGAAAGAAAGAAAAAGATTAGTTAGAAAGAAAGAAAGAAAGAAAGAAAGAAAGAAAGAAAAAGATTAGTTAGAA
>NC_139965.1:43031853-43036853 GCF_963993115.1 Abramis brama | reverse complement strand
AAAAGATATAGCACACTTGGTCAGAACAGTTTGAGTGTCTGAGCCGAGTTTGGAGTATGTAGAGTGAAAGCTCTAGGAGGAGTTTGATATAGAAATTTTTAGTCTCAGAAGAATAATAATAACTAGATTAAAAAGTTTGTCGAGACAAACTTTAAGTTGGCTTGAGAAAGCTGGACCAGAAAGTTTGAAAGTTTAAAGTAGTTTAAAGTTTAAATTAGTTTGAAGTTTAAAGAAGTGTAAAGTAGTTTTTGAAGTTTAAAGTAGTTTGAAGTTTAAAGTAGTTTAAAGTTTAAATTAGTTTGAAGTAGATCGACAGATGAGTTTGTTAGTTTAAATTTTACACACAGACACGCTCACTAACTCTCTCTCTCACACACGCACACACACACACTTATGCACATACACCCACACTCATGCACACACTCACTCACTCACACACACACACTCACGGACATACACTCACACATGCACACAGACACACAGACATGCTCACTAACTCACTCACATACACACACACACACACACACACTAACTCACACACACTCTCTCTCACACACATACACACACGCACATACACTCATAAATGCACACACTCACACACACACACTAACTCGCTCTCACACACACACAGACACGCTCATTAACTCACATACACTCACACACATAGACACATACACTCACACACACACACACACACACACACACACAGACATGCTCACTAACTCACACACACACACTCACTAACTCACACACACTCTCTCTCACACACATACACACTTACGCACATACACTCACACATGCACGCACACACACACACACAGTTTATAAGTTTAAATGAGATACGAGTTTTTGAGTTTACACACACACACACACACACACACACACTCACACATAGACACACACGCTCTCTCTCTCTCTCACACACACACACACACGTTTTGAGTTTAGAGTTCATTAGTTTAAATGAGTCTCAATGGCTCATATAGTATATAGAACGGCAGTTTGGTTTAGTCTTCAAGGTGTTTAGATTTAAATTTTCGACATACACACACACAAGCACGCACGCACAGACTCTCACTCTCTCTCACACACACACACAATCTCTCTCACACACACACTCACTAACCAACTCACACACACACACACACAGACAAGCTCATTAACACACACACACACACACACAGACACACTCACGCACATACACACACACACATAGACACACATACACACACTAACTAACTCACACACACACACACACTCACACTCACACACAGACACACACACTCTCACTAACTCACACACACACACACACACACCCTCACTAACTCACACACACACACACACACACACACACACCCACACACAGACATGCTCACTGTCTCACACACACACACACTAACTCGCTCTCACACATACACAGACACGCTCACACACATAGACACACACACTCTCTCACACACACACACCCTCGCTAACTCTCTCTCACACACACACACACACACACACACACACACTCACGCACATACACTCACTCACGGACATACACTCACACATGCACACACACACACACACACACACACACACACTCACGGACATGAACTCACACATGCACACACACACACACACACACACACACAGACATGCTCACTATCTCACACACATACACACACTCTCTCTCTCACACACATACACGCGCACACACTCACACACACACTAACTCGCTCTCACACAGACACACACACACTCTCTCTCTCTCTCTCTCTCTCTCACACACACAGACACACACACTCTCTCACACACACACACACACACACTCACACATAGACACACACACTCTCTCACACACACACACACACACACACACACACTAACTAACTCACACACAGACACACACACCCTCACTAACTCACACACACACACCCTCACTAACACACACACACACACACACACACACATACATGCTCACTGTCTCACACACACACACACACACACACACATTAACTCGCTCTCACACATACACAGACACGCTCACACACATAGACACACACACTCTCTCACACACACACACACGCACACACTCTCACTAACTCTCACACACACTCACACACACACACACACATAGACACACACACTCTCTCTCACACACACATACACACACACACACACACACTAACTAACTCACACACACACACACTCACTCACGCACATACACTCACTCACACACAGACACACACACTCTCAATAACTCACACACACACACACCCTCACTAACACACACACACACACACACAGACATGCTCACTGTCTCACACACACACACATACACACTAACTCGCTCTCACACAAACACAGTCACGCTCACACACATAGACACACACACTCTCTCACACACACACGCGCACACACCCTCGCTAACTCTCTCTCACACACACACACACACACACACACTCACGCACATACACTCACTCACGGACATACACTCACACATGCACACGCACACACACACACACACACACACACACACACACACGGACATACACTCACACACGCACACACACACACACACACACACTCTCTCTCTCTCACACACATACACACGCACATACACACACACACTAACTCGCTCTCACACATACACAGACACGCTCACACACAGACACACACACTCTCTCTCACACACTCACTCAGACACACACACACACACACTCAGAGTTTATGAGTTTAGAGTTTATAAATGTATAGATTGATGAGTTTATAAGTGTACGAGTTTTTGAGTTTAGAGTTTATAAGTTTAAATGAGTTTAGAGTTTATAAGTTTAAATGAGTTTAAGAGTTCAGAGTTTATTAATTTATGAGTTTAAGAGTTCATAAGTCTATGAATTCATGAGTTTATAAGTTAATTAGTTTATAAGTGTATGAGTTTAGAGTTCATTAGTTTAAATTAAATGGGTGAGAGTTATGTTATAAGTTATGTATGTTAGTTTAAAGTTTAACTTAGCTTGAAGTTTAAATTAGTTTAAAATAATTTGAAGTTTAAATTAGTTTAAAATAGTTTGAAGTTTAAAGTTGTTTAAAGCTTAAAGTAGTTCAAAGTTTGAAGTAGTTTAAAAGAACTTCTTTAAAAGAAGAAGAAAGTTGCTAGAAAGAAAGAAAGAAAGATTAGTTAGAAAGAAAGATAGATTAATTAGAAAGAAAGATGGATTAGTTAGATAGAAAGAAAGAAAGTTTAGTTAGAAAGAAAGAAAGAAAGAAAGAAAGACAGAAAGAAAGAAAGATTAGTTAGAAAGAAAGAAAGACAGAAAGACAGAAAGAAAGATTAGTTAGAAAGAAAGAAAGAAAGAAAGAAAGAAAGAAAGAAAGAAAGATTAGTTAGAAAGAAAGAAAGAAAGAAAGAAAGAAAGAAAGAAAGAAAGAAAGAAAGAAAGAAAAAGATTAGTAAGAAAGAAAGAAAGAAAGAAAGAAAAAGATTAGTAAGAAAGAAAGAAAGAAAGAAAGAAAGAAAGAAAGAAAGAAAGAAAAAGATTAGTTAGAAAGAAAGAAAGACAGAAAGAAAGAAAGATTAGTTAGAAAGAAAGAAAGAAAGAAAGAAAGAAAGAAAGAAAGAAAGAAAAAGATTAGAAAGAAAGAAAGAAAGATTAGTTAGAAAGAAAGAAAGAAAGAAAGAAAGAAAGAAAGAAAGAGAAAGATTAGTTTCTCATTAGATTAGATTAGCTCATATAGTATATAGAACGGCAGTTTGGTTTAGTCTTCAAGGTATTTTGATTTGAATTTTCGTCGGTTTGAATTTTTTAGAACTCCCCAATGTAAGTCAATGGGAGTTTTTGAATGAGTTTTTTCGAGTTTTGATCGTCATTTTTAGGAAAACCGTAAGTCCGATCAGTCTGAAAAGATATAGCACACTTGGTCAGAACAGTTTGAGTGTCTGAGCCGAGTTTGGAGTATGTAGAGTGAAAGCTCTAGGAGGAGTTTGATATAGAAATTTTTAGTCTCAGAAGAATAATAATAACTAGATTAAAAAGTTCGTCGAGACAAACTTTAAGTTGGCTTGAGAAAGCTGGACCAGAAAGTTTGAAGAAGTTTGAAGTTTAAAGTAGTTTAAAGTTTAAATTAGTTTGAAGTTTAAAGAAGTGTAAAGTAGTTTTTGAAGTTTAAAGTAGTTTGAAGTTTAAAGTAGTTTAAAGTTTAAATTAGTTTGAAGTAGATCGACAGATGAGTTTGTTAGTTTAAATTTTACACACAGACACGCTCACTAACTCTCTCTCTCACACACGCACACACACACACTTATGCACATACACCCACACTCATGCACACACTCACTCACTCACACACACACACTCACGGACATACACTCACACATGCACACAGACACACAGACATGCTCACTAACTCACTCACATACACACACACACACACACTAACTCACACACACTCTCTCTCACACACATACACACACGCACATACACTCATAAATGCACACACTCACACACACACACTAACTCGCTCTCACACACACACAGACACGCTCATTAACTCACATACACTCACACACATAGACACATACACTCACACACACACACACACACACTCTCTTTCTCTCTCTCTCTCTCTCTCTCTCTCTCTCTCTCTCACACTCTCACACGGACATACACTCACACACGCACACACCCACACATGTCTGGTTCACTATCTTTGTGGGGACTCTCCATAGACTTAATGGTTTTTATACTGTACAAACTGTATATTCTATCTCCTTACACTAACCCTACCCCTAAACCTACCCATCACAGAAAACTTTCTGCATTTTTACATTTCCAAAAAAACTCATTCTGTATGATTTATAAGCTTGTTTACCCATGGGGACCTCTATTTAGGTCCCCACTGTGACACGAGCCCCCATGAGTCTGTGTGCATTCAGGTTGAAGTCCCCATCGGGATAGAAAAACATGAACACCCACACACACACACACACACAGACATGCTCACTAACTCACACACAC
>NC_139965.1:43019353-43026853 GCF_963993115.1 Abramis brama | reverse complement strand
TAACTCACTCACACACACACACACACAGACAAGCTCATTAACACACACACACACACACACACACTCACATAGACACACACTCTCTCTCTCACACACACACACACTCAGAGTTTATATGAGTTTAGAGTTTATAAGTGTACAAGTTTTTGAGTTACAAGTTTATAAGTTTAAATGAGTGTGTACGAGTTTTTGAGTTTACACACACACACACACACTCACACATAGACACACACGCTCTCTCTCTCTCTCTCACACACACACACACACACACACAGGTTTTGAGTTTAGAGTTCACACGTTTTGAGTTTAGAGTTCATTAGTTTAAATGAGTCTCAATGGCTCATATAGTATATAGAACGGCAGTTTGGTTTAGTCTTCAAGGTGTTTAGATTAAAATTTTCGACATACACACACACACACAAGCACGCACGCACAGACTCTCACTCTCTCTCACACACACACACACTATCTCTCTCACACACACACTCACTAACTCACTCACACACACACAGACAAGCTCATTAACTCACACACACACACACACACTCACGCACATAGAAACACACTCTCTCTCACACACACACACACTCAGAGTTTATATGAGTTTAGAGTTTATAAGTGTACAAGTTTTTGAGTTAAGAGTTTATAAGTTTAAATGAGTGTGTACGAGTTTTTGTTCACACACACACACACACACATAGACACACACGCTCTCTCTCTCTCTCTCTCTCACACACACACACACACACACACACACACGTTTTGAGTTTAGAGTTCATTAGTTTAAATGAGTCTCAATGGCTCATATAGTATATAGAACGGCAGTTTGGTTTAGTCTTCAAGGTGTTTAGATTTAGATTTCTTAGAAAGAAAGAAAGAAAGAAAGAAAGAAAGAAAGAAAGAAAGAAAGATGGATTAGTTAGAAAGAGAGAAAGATAGATTAATTAGAAAGAAAGAAAGATGGATAAGTTAGAAAGAAAGATAGATTAGTTAAAAAGAGAGAGATAGATAGATAGATAGATAGATAGATAGATAGATAGATAGATAGATAGATAGATTAAAAACTTTAAAGTAGTTTGAAGTAGATAGATAGATGAGTTTATTAGTTTAAATGAGTCTAAAAAAGAAAGATTAGTTAGAAAGAAAGAAAGAAAGAAAGAAAGAAAGAAAGAAAGAAAGAAAGAAAGAGAAAGACTAGTTAGAAAGAAAGAAAGAAAGAAAGAAAGAAAGAAAGATTAGTTAGAAAGAAAGAAAGAAAGAAAGAAAGATGGATTAGTTAGGAAGAGAGAAAGATAGATTAGTTAAAAAGAGAGATAGATAGATAGATAGATAGATAGATAGATAGATAGATAGATAGATAGATAAAAAAACTTTAAAGTAGTTTGAAGTAGATAGATAGATGAGTTTATTAGTTTAAATGAGTCTCAAAAAGAAAGATTAGTTAGAAAGAAAGAAAAAAGCAAGAAAGCAAGCAAGCAAGAAAGAAAGAAAGAAAGAAAGATTAGTTAGAAAGAAAGAAAAAGATTAGTAAGAAAGAAAGAAAGAAAGAAAGAAAGAAAGAAAGAAAGAAAGAAAGAGAAAGATTAGTTAGAAAGAAAGAAAGAAAGAAAGAAAGATGGATTAGTTAGAAAGAGAGAAAGATAGATTAATTAGAAAGAAAGAAAGATGGATAAGTTAGAAAGAAAGATAGATTAGTTAAAAAGAGATAGATAGATAGATAGATAGATAGATAGATAGATAGATAGATAGATAGATAGATAAAAAAACTTTAAAGTAGTTTGAAGTAGATAGATAGATGAGTTTATTAGTTTAAATGAGTCTCAAAAAGAAAGATTAGTTAGAAAGAAAGAAAAAAGCAAGAAAGCAAGCAAGCAAGAAAGAAAGAAAGAAAGAAAGATTAGTTAGAAAGAAAGAAAAAGATTAGTAAGAAAGAAAGAAAGAAAGAAAGAAAGAAAGAAAGAAAGAAAGAAAGAAAGAGAAAGATTAGTTAGAAAGAAAGAAAGAAAGAAAGAAAGATGGATTAGTTAGAAAGAGAGAAAGATAGATTAATTAGAAAGAAAGAAAGATGGATAAGTTAGAAAGAAAGATAGATTAGTTAAAAAGAGATAGATAGATAGATAGATAGATAGATAGATAGATAGATAGATAGATAGATAGATAGATAGATAGATTAAATTTTTTTTTAAAGTAGTTTGAAGTAGATAGATGAGTTTATTAATTTAAATGAGTCTCAATGGCTCATATAGTATATAGAACGGCAGTTTGGTTTAGTCTTCAAGGTGTTTAGATTTAAATTTTCGTCGGTTGGTGAGTTTGAATCTGGATTTGAATTTTTTAGAACTCCCCAATGCAAGTCAATGGGAGTTTTTCCGAGTTTTGATCGTCATTTTTAGGAAAACCGTAAGTCCGATCAGTCTGAAAATAGATAGCACACTTAGTCAGAACAGTTTGAGTGTCTGAGCCGAGTTTGGAGTATGTAGAGTTAAAGCTCTAGGAGGAGTTAGATATAGAAATTTTTAGTCTCAGAAGAATAATAATAACTAGATTAAAAAGTTCGTCGAGACAAACTTTAAGTTGGCTTGAGAAAGCCGGACCAGAAAGTTTGAAGAAGTTTGAAGTTTAAAGTAGTTTAAAGTTTAAATTAGTTTTAAGTTTAAATTAGTCTAAAGTTGAAATTAGTTTGAAGTTTAAAGAAGTGTAAAGTAGTTTTTGAAGTTTAAAGTAGTTTGAAGTTTAAAGTAGTTTAAAGTTTAAATTAGTTTGAAGTAGATCGATAGATGAGTTTGTTAGTTTAAATTTTACACACAGACACGCTCACTAACTCTCTCTCTCACACACGCACACACACACACACTTATGCACATACACCCACACTCATGCACACACTCACTCACTCACACACACACACTCACGGACATACACTCACACATGCACACAGACACACAGACATGCTCACTAACTCACTCACATACACACACACACACACACTAACTCACACACACACTCTCTCTCTCTCACACACATACACACACGCACATACACTCATAAATGCACACACTCACACACACACACACACTAACTCGCTCTCACACACACACAGACACGCTCATTAACTCACATACACTCACACACATAGACACATACACTCACACACACACACACACACTCTCTTTCTCTCTCTCTCTCTCTCTCTCTCTCGCTCTCTCTCTCTCTCTCTCTCTCTCTCTCTCACACACTCTCACACGGACATACACTCACACACGCACACACCCACCCACACACACACACACACACACAGACATGCTCACTAACTCACACACACACACTCACTAACTCACACACACTCTCTCTCACACACATACACACTTACGCACATACACTCACACATGCACGCACACACACACTCACACATAGACACACACGCTCTCTCTCTCACACACACACACACACACGTTTTGAGTTTAGAGTTCATTAGTTTAAATGAGTCTCAATGGCTCATATAGTATATAGAACGGCAGTTTGGTTTAGTCTTCAAGGTGTTTAGATTTAAATTTTCGACATACACACACACACACAAGCACGCACGCACAGACTCTCACTCTCTCTCACACACACACACTATCTCTCTCACACACACACTCACTAACTCACTCACACACACACACACAGACAAGCTCATTAACTCACACACACACACACACACACACACACTCACGCACATAGACACACACTCTCTCTCACACACACACACACACTCAGAGTTTATATGAGTTTAGAGTTTATAAGTGTACAAGTTTTTGAGTTAAGAGTTTATAAGTTTAAATGAGTGTGTACGAGTTTTTGTTCACACACACACACACACACACACACACACACTCACACATAGACACACACGCTCTCTCTCTCTCTCACACACACACACACGTTTTGAGTTTAGAGTTCATTAGTTTAAAATGAGTCTCAATGGCTCATATAGTATATAGAACGGCAGTTTGGTTTAGTCTTCAAGGTGTTTAGATTTAAATTTTCGACATACACACACACACAAGCACGCACGCACAGACTCTCACTCTCTCTCACACACACACACTATCTCTCTCACACACACACACTCACTAACTCACTCACACACACACAGACAAGCTCATTAACACACACACACACACACACACACACACACACTCACGCACATAGACACACACTCTCTCTCACACACACACACACTCAGAGTTTATATGAGTTTAGAGTTTATAAGTGTACAAGTTTTTGAGTTAAGAGTTTATAAGTTTAAATGAGTGTGTACGAGTTTTTGAGTTTACACACACACACACACACACACACACACTCACACATAGACACACACGCTCTCTCTCTCTCTCTCACACACACACACACGTTTTGAGTTTAGAGTTCATTAGTTTAAATGAGTCTCAATGGCTCATATAGTATATAGAACGGCAGTTTGGTTTAGTCTTCAAGGTGTTTAGATTTAAATTTTCGACATACACACACACAAGCACGCACGCACAGACTCTCACTCTCTCTCACACACACACACTATCTCTCTCACACACACACTCACTAACCAACTCACACACACACACACAGACAAGCTCATTAACACACACACACACACACACAGACACACTCACGCACATACACACACACACATAGACACACACACTCTCTCTCACACACACACACACACACACTAACTAACTCACACACAGACACACACACCCTCACTAACTCACACACACACACACACCCTCACTAACACACACACACACACACACACACACACAGACATGCTCACTGTCTCACACACACACACACACACACACACACACACACATTAACTCACTCTCACACATACACAGACACGCTCACACACATAGACACACACACTCTCTCACACACACACACATGCACACACTCTCACTAACTCTCACTCACACACACACACATACACACACATAGACACACACACTCTCTCTCACACACACACACACACACACACACACACACTCACTCACTCACTCACGCACATACACTCACTCACACACAGACACACACACTCTCACTAACTCACACACACACACACACACACACACACACAGACATGCTCACTGTCTCACACACACACACACACACACACACACACTAACTCGCTCTCACACAAACACAGACACGCTCACACACATAGACACACACACTCTCTCACACACACACACGCGCACACACCCTCGCTAACTCTCTCTCACACACACACACACACACACACACACACACTCACGCACATACACTCACTCACGGACATACACTCACACATGCACACACACACACACACACACACACACACGGACATACACTCACACACGCACACACACACACACACACACACACACTCTCTCTCTCTCACACACATACACACGCACATACACACACACACACACACTAACTCGCTCTCACACATACACAGACACGCTCACACACAGACACACACACACTCTCTCTCACACACTCACTCAGACACACACACACACACACACACACACACACTCAGAGTTTATGAGTTTAGAGTTTATAAATGTATAGATTGATGAGTTTATAAGTGTACGAGTTTTTGAGTTTAGAGTTTATAAGTTTAAATGAGTTTAAGAGTTCAGAGTTTATTAATTTATGAGTTTAAGAGTTCATAAGTCTATGAATTCATGAGTTTATAAGTTAATTCGTTTATAAGTGTATGAGTTTAGAGTTCATTAGTTTAAATTAAATGGGTGAGAGTTATGCTATAAGTTATGTATGTTAGTTTAAAGTTTAACTTAGCTTGAAGTTTAAATTAGTTTAAAATAGTTTGAAGTTTAAATTAGTTTAAAATAGTTTGAAGTTTAAAGTTGTTTAAAGCTTAAAGTAGTTCAAAGTTTGAAGTAGTTTAAAAGAACTTCTTTAAAAGAAGAAGAAAGTTGCTAGAATGAAAGAAAGAAAGATTAGTTAGAAAGAAAGATAGATTAATTAGAAAGAAAGATGGATTAGTTAGATAGAAAGAAAGAAAGTTTAGTTAGAAAGAAAGAAAGAAAGAAAGAAAGAAAGAAAGAAAGAAAGAAAAAGATTAGTTAGAAAGAAAGAAAGAAAGAAAGAAAGAAAGAAAAAGATTAGTTAGAAAGAAAGAAAGAAAGAAAGAAAGCTAGAAAGAAAGAAAGAAAGAAAGAAAGAAAGAAAGAAAAAGATTAGTTAGAAAGAAAGAAAGAAAGAAAGAAAGAAAGAAAGAAAAAGATTAGTTAGAAAGAAAGAAAGAAAGAAAGAAAGAAAGAAAGAAAGAAAGAAAGAAAGAAAGAGATTAGTTAGAAAGAAAGAAAGAAAAAGATTAGTTAGAAAGAAAGAAAAAGATTAGTAAGAAAAAAAGAAAGAAAGATTAGTTAGAAAGAAAGAAAGAAAGAAAGAAAGAAAGAAAGAAAGAGAAAGAAAGAAAGAAAAAAAGAGAAAGATTAGTTTCTCATTAGATTAGATTAGCTCATATAGTATATAGAACGGCAGTTTGGTTTAGTCTTCAAGGTATTTTGATTTGAATTTTCGTCGGTTTGAATTTTTTAGAACTCCCCAATGTAAGTCAATGGGAGTTTTTGAATGAGTTTTTTCGAGTTTTGATCGTCATTTTTAGGAAAACCGTAAGTCCGATCAGTCTGAAAAGATATAGCACACTTGGTCAGATCAGTTTGAGTGTCTGAGCCGAGTTTGGAGTATGTAGAGTTAAAGCTCTAGGAGGAGTTTGATATAGAAATTTTTAGTCTCAGAAGAATAATAATAACTAGATTAAAAAGTTCGTCGAGACAAACTTTAAGTTGGCTTGAGAAAGCTGGACCAGAAAGTTTGAAGAAGTTTGAAGTTTAAAGTAGTTTAAAGTTTAAATTAGTTTGAAGTTTAAATTAGTCTAAAGTTTAAATTAGTTTGAAGTTTAAAGAAATGTAAAGTAGTTTTTGAAGTTTAAAGTAGTTTGAAGTTTAAAGTAGTTTAAAGTAGTTTAAAGTTTAAATTAGTTTGAAGTAGATCGATAGATGAGTTTGTGATGAGTTTAAATTTTACACACAGACACGCTCACTAACTCTCTCTCACACACACGCACACACACACACTTATGCACATACACCCACACTCATGCACACACTCACTCACTCACTCACTCACTCACTTATACACACACACACACTCTCTCTCTCTCACTTACACACACACTCACGGACATACACTCACACATGCACACAGACATGCTCACTAACTCACTCACATACACACACACACACACACTAACTCACACACACTCTCTCTCACACACATACACACACGCACATACACTCATAAATGCACACACTCACACACACACACTAACTCGCTCTCACACACACACAGACACGCTCATTAACTCACATACACTCACACACATAGACACATACACTCACACACACACACACACACACACACACACACACTCACTCTCTTCTC
>NC_139965.1:42971853-43011853 GCF_963993115.1 Abramis brama | reverse complement strand
TATGAGTTTAGAGTTCATTAGTTTAAATTAAATGGGTGAGAGTTATGTTATAAGTTATGTATGTTAGTTTAAAGTTTAACTTAGCTTGAAGTTTAAATTAGTTTAAAATAATTTGAAGTTTAAATTAGTTTAAAATAGTTTGAAGTTTAAAGTTGTTTAAAGCTTAAAGTTGTTCAAAGTTTGAAGTAGTTTAAAAGAACTTCTTTAAAAGAAGAAGAAAGTTGCTAGAAAGAAAGAAAGAAAGATTAGTTAGAAAGAAAGATAGATTAATTAGAAAGAAAGATGGATTAGTTAGATAGAAAGAAAGAAAGTTTAGTTAGAAAGAAAGAAAGAAAGAAAGAAAGAAAAAGATTAGTTAGAAAGAAAGAAAGACAGAAAGAAAGAAAGATTAGTTAGAAAGAAAGAAAGAAAGAAAGAAAGAAAGAAAGACAGAAAGAAAGATTAGTTAGAAAGAAAGAAAGAAAGAAAGATTAGTTAGAAAGAAAGAAAGAAAGAAAGAAAGAAAGAAAGAAAGAAAAAGATTAGTAAGAAAGAAAGAAAGAAAGAAAGAAAGAAAGAAAGAAAGAAAAAGATTAGTAAGAAAGAAAGAAAGAAAGAAAGAAAGAAAGAAAGAAAAAGATTAGTTAGAAAGAAAGAAAGACAGAAAGAAAGAAAGATTAGTTAGAAAGAAAGAAAGAAAGAAAGAAAGAAAGAAAAAGATTAGTAAGAAAGAAAGAAAGAAAGAAAGAAAGATTAGTTAGAAAGAAAGAAAGAAAGAAAGAAAGAAAGAAAGAAAGAAAGAAAGAGAAAGATTAGTTTCTCATTAGATTAGATTAGCTCATATAGTATATAGAACGGCAGTTTGGTTTAGTCTTCAAGGTATTTTGATTTGAATTTTCGTCGGTTTGAATTTTTTAGAACTCCCCAATGTAAGTCAATGGGAGTTTTTGAATGAGTTTTTTCGAGTTTTGATCGTCATTTTTAGGAAAACCGTAAGTCCGATCAGTCTGAAAAGATATAGCACACTTGGTCAGAACAGTTTGAGTGTCTGAGCCGAGTTTGGAGTATGTAGAGTGAAAGCTCTAGGAGGAGTTTGATATAGAAATTTTTAGTCTCAGAAGAATAATAATAATAATAATAATAATAATAAGTTTAAATAGGATTTCAGTAAATTGGCTCTCCAAGCCAACTTAATAATAATAATAATAAGTTTAAATAGGATTTCAGTAAATTGGCTCTCCAAGCCAACTTAATAATAATAAGTTTAAATAGGATTTCAGTAAGTTGGCTCTCCAAGCCAACTTAATAATAATAACTAGATTAAAAAGTTCGTCGAGACAAACTTTAAGTTGGCTTGAGAAAGCCGGACCAGAAAGTTTGAAGAAGTTTGAAGTTTAAATTAGTTTGAAGTTTAAAGTAGTTTGAAGTTTAAAGTAGTTTGAAGTTTAAAGTAGTTTGAAGTTTAAAGTAGTTTAAATTAGTTTGAAGTTTAAAGTATTTTAAAGTATTTTAAAGTAGTTTAAAGTAGTTTAAAGTTTAAAGTAGTTTAAAGTAGTTTGAAGTTTAAATTAGTTTGAAGTTTAAATTAGTTTAAAGTTCAAAGTAGCTGAAATGGATTAATGTGATAGATAGATAGATAGATAGATAGATAGATAGATAGATAGATAACTCTCACTCGCACATGCACTCACTCACACACAACACACACTAACTTGCTTAACATTCACTCAGACGAACGCGCACACACACACTTAGAGTTTTTGAGTTTAGCGTTTAGAGTTTATACGTTTAAATGAAGTACATTTTGCAGTTTAAATTAGTTTAAAGTTTAAATTAGTTTGAAGACACACACACACGCACAGACATGTCCCATTTTCTTCTGAAAAACATTTGCTAGACACAGTTTGATGCATTGCTAGACACAATTGCCCTGCTCCCTCCAAAATGGACAAAACTGCATATTTGACAAGGGTAAAATAATAAAATAATAATCCCCTACAACAATCAACATTAATCTATTACAACTGTCACTATTGAAGTAAAATGTGAAAATAAATGGAAAGTGATGCGGCATTACAGTTAAGATGATCACGTGTCATGCAAAGATTACTTTTCAGCGTTGAGCATTACAACCAATCACACACGTTTCTGTTGAGCTCATCACGCAATAACCAATCAGCTTAATTTAGATTAGTTACCGGTGGAAAAAAAACCCCTGCGGATTCGCGGGAGTTTTGCTGTTTTCAACACCATGTGCTCCTCACCTCAGTCAGTCAGACTTGGAATTATGTCGTGGGAAAGAGCATATACGATGTAAGTAAGGTATTAATTTATAATCCTTTTGTTTTTCATGCTAAAATAACAATGTCTTGATTTTCAAATGCGTAAAAAGCTAAACTAATTCATTAACTGTTCTTGATTTGTGATACACAAAAACTTTTACTGTAAAAAGACACAATAGAGTTGATGAAATCAGTGTCAAAATTAATCTTTGCAATGCTGATGAAAAACCGATGTAGCATCGGAAAATAGCATCGTTTAATGCAGCTCAAAGGCGAATTAGTAATGATTAAATAGACTATAAATTAGCCCTGTTTTCAACATTCCTGATGCTTTCAAATCTTTACATTTTCTGTACGGGTGTGTGTAATTTATGTGATGTTAGGCTACTCCATATTTGAAAACGCACTCTAAAACGCCATAGAAAAATCTCGAGGGAACCAGTGGGGCGAGAAGTGTGGTTTTGACCTACATGGACCACGCCGTCCTGAGTCGCAGAAAACACCAGATCACGATGTGATCAAACAAGTAGGCTACACCATTCGCTTTGAAACAAGTTTTAAACACTCTCGATAGGATTAATATGTTTTAATGTTAAGTTTATTTGTATTTATTTTTTGTTCATTATGAAGCTATCGCGGTGCAGATTCGACTGTGGCAGTCTAGTTAATGGGGAAACGCTACCCTTTAAATGCATGACAAATGTACGAGTCTGGACAAGAAAGTTTGAAGACTTTTAAATTAGTTTGAAGTTAAGGATTGAACAAATAGTTTAAATCTCTCTTTATGGCAAAAACTCGTAATAATACGAACATTAGGCTATATTGTAAGAACAACTTATGTGGGGATGGACGCGCGTTGTAACAGTAACAGGTAAAGAGGAAAGAGGAGGAAATTAAATTGCTACATTTGAGACACAATTGCCCTGCTCCCTCCAAAATGGACAAAAATGCATATTCTATCCCCCTACACAATCCAAATGAATTTATTGCGATTGTCACTTTTGAAGTGAAATGTGGAAATAAATAAAAAGTGTTCCACCATTACAGTAACCGTTATGCTCCAGCAAGATTACTTTTAATTATACTTTTTTTTTCCAGCTTGAGAATTACAACCAATCACACACGACTCTGTTGATCTAATGATGCAATGCTCAATCAGATGAGTTTAGATTAGTTATCGATGAAGAAAAAAAACCTGCGGATTCGCGGGATTTTTTGCCGCTCACCTCAGACAGACATTAATCGATGTTGGATTATGTTTCGATTGTGCAAAACGAATCAACGTTGAAATCGTGACGTTGTTTCTTTGTTGATTTCGTGACGTTGTTTCACCGTCTCTTCTTTCAATATGGGTGAATAAAGATTGTATGTCGACGTTGAACCAGTGTTGAATTATGCTTTGGTTTTGCTAATTGAATCAACGTTGATATCGTGACGTTGTTTCACCGTCTTACCTTTCATCATGGGATAATAACATTGTACATTCAATTACAACCTAGTTTGCAGTTGGAACATGAGTCATGACAATGCTGACTGAATTTGTGATTAACTGTACACTAAAATATTGTTAACTATCAAATTACTTGCAGCAATGGCTTAATTAAACACATTTAATACAAAATATAACACATGCTCAAGATTGTAAAACAAGTTTTATTCTGAAAAAACAAGTCTAAAAATACTTTCTAAAACAGATGAAAAACATCTCAAACTTTAAATTGCAGCATTTTCGAAGTAATGTTAAAAACCTGTAAAGCAAGTGTAAATAATGTTTATAATTTAATGTTTAATATTAAATGTATATAATTTAATAATGTTCAATAATTTAATAATGTTCAATTGTATTGTATTGATTATTTGCTAGGCACAATTATTTCAATGCTCACCCTTTGAACATTTGAACATTATTTCAATAACATGTTCTACACAATTATTTTTAATTGATTGACAGCCCTAATTTATATGCAATTAAAATGAGATTAATTTCGATTAATTAATTACAAAGCCTCTAATTAATTAGATTTTTTTATTTTTTTATCGAGTCCCGGCCCTATTTTTAATTTATATAGTGCCTTTCCCAAGCTCAAGAACGCTTCACAATAACAGTAAAGAAAAAACAATCAGTTCATACATAAATGGACAGTAGACATTTGCCCAGTCCGATAAATTATCGATTGCAGTGGCATATCACATTACATTTTAGTTATATGAGAGTTATAATGTTATTATTATTTTGACTATTTTTTTTTATTTAGATTTGCTTTTTCTTTATTTGAAAGTATATTGGGCTGGATTAATGAAAATCTTAAGAAGTTAAGAAAATTCTTAAGATAAATTCTAAGAATGTTCCTTAGTGCAATTCTTGAAAATTCTTAGGTGATCAGATATTTTCTTTAAAAAAATCTTAATTTTGATTTCCTTATGAAAATGACAGGCTATCTTGTTACTTGATTTAAAATATCATACAAATAGGCGTTTAAAAGGGGAATGAGGTACAATAGGATGTTATCCATGCTCAAATAAGGGTATGAATCCTGTTTGAACCAATGTAAATGGTTAGTAATAATAAAAATAAATAATAATTATTATTGTGAAACATGTTCTTTCTATCAATTCTTTATCGTTAAAGCATGTTTTAGTAGATTGTGCTGGTTTTAACCTGTGAGAAACATTTTAACAAAGTTAAACCTAATATGTTTTTAGTTTTTAATAGTATTTTTTTTTTTTTTTTTAACCATGAATATTATTTCCTTAAAATAAAACAAATAATGAATATAACAAACAATGATGATTGTGGGTTTTTTTTTCAGTGCGCTTGTTTTTCTGCCCCATTAAGATCTGCTCTGGATCTTTAAAACCTTTTTCCTTTCAGAACCAGAGTCATGCAAAGAGGACCTACAAACACAGGAATAAATTGCTGTCCTCGCCACTCGTCCAGCATGGTGATGGGCAAAGAGCCTCCTGTGCCCTTGCCCTTCCCTCTTCCAGCAGAGTAAGTGGAGCACTTTTAAATATTTGCTTATGTGGGTCCCAGACAAATACACTCATGCCAATATTTAAAAGACAGTGTAATTATTACATATGTAATCCATCCTCAAATGCGGCCTCTTCTACCCTTGGATGAGGGCCGGCTATAAAAAAGGCTTATTTGTTCCAGGAATCCAAGAAAATGTAAGTACTTATTTTTATTTCTTAATCAGATAAATTAGGAGTTTTTTAGCAAATATATTATTAAAAAAAAATTCTCACCATGAATTTATCCACAAAGACATGGCGTTTAAACTAACAGTGATGATTGTGATTTATTTCAGTTTTACTGCCCCATTAAGCGCTGCTCTGGACACTCTGTTTTGAGATGAGAGTAAATGGAGAAGTACAAAAACATAGCAAGAAACCATAGCATTAAATTATAACAGGAACATTTATTTGAACAACTAAAATATATGTAAAATTGAACTTCCAAAACATGGCATAAAAAAGGCAAATAAACCAAAAATGTAAGGAATAGTTTACTCAAATTCTTCAAGAATTTACTCATCTATAAATTGATACAAAGTAACAAACCTATATTTCTTTCTTTCTTTTGCTGAAACAGAAAATAATATATTTTAAGGAATGACAGTACCTAGACAGTTGCTAGTCCCCATTGACTTCCATAGTATAGAAAAAAAAATACTATGGAAGGCAACAAGGACCACATAATGTCAGGTTACAAGCATTCCTTAAAATATCTTATTTTGTGTTCCAGCAAAAGAAAGAAAGAACTATAGGTTTGTACCAATTTAAGGATGAGTAAATACTTGCAGAATTTTCATTCACTTTTTGCTGAACTTCACCACTTTAAAATTTAAGTGGTCAATAATTAAAGTCATGGGCAGCTCGCCAAGCAGCTCTTTGCTGCCACCCATGTACAAATTTGATGGCATTCTGTACTCTCCGTAATCGGAATCGAGGAGGATGAACATGTCCGCCTCCTCTGACAGTCCGATTACCTCCACCTCAACGGTCTTCACTGCTCTCTCTGAGACCTGCAAAGTGAAATGTGGAATCTTTACATTTATGTAAGTTGCATTGCAGTCTATGGGGGACAGGTTTATGATAAATTTTTATGTGCATAAATTGACATGATTTTAATTTTCATTTAATCCCTTTTAGGTATCTTAACAACAATGTACCTTGATTGTTGTATATGAGGTGGAGTTCATCTTTGACCTCCCATTGGGCCAGACATTTGGCTTTAGGTGTGTGGCCTCAATGTAGTCCCCCATCCTCATATCTACGAGGGCTTCATCCCGCCACAGCGACACCTCAACAAGTTTCCCGCCAGTCATCAAATGAAGGTCTAGGATGGGGACTTCACCTCCCTTGACTGCTGTCATGCGGACCACTTGTAACTACAAAGAGGGAGAGAGAGAGATTTTCGCTTCTAAGGTGAGTAAATGATGACAGAATTTTCATATTTTGATGAACTGTCTTTTTTAAAAGAAAGCGAGGCTTAATAGGTAAAGATGCACATCTTTAAAAGATGTTTACACAGGACAAAAAAAAAAACAGTGAAGCTTATAGTAATCAGCCCTGTGGAATCACATCCTGTTCACACATGATCTCTAACTGGTGATTTGCCAATAATTTACCAATAATTTACCAGTATAAGACTGTATGTGTTAAACATGTTGTCTTAGATAACATTATAATAATTAAATAAAGAACTCAACGCGTATATCATTCATAAGTATGACATTTTTACTCACCCTCTCCACATAGCCACCAAGGGTGACATATCCATTTGTGAATATGTCACTGTCATCCCCACTTTTAAATGTTGAAGATGGGCAAAGAGCCTCCTCTGCTCTTGCCCTTGCGTCTTCTGGTAGATTAATTGGTGCCGTTTTGAATTTGCTTGACGCCGAACCCAAGAAAATGCACTCATGGCCGAACTTGAGCGAGAGCGAGTAATTTTTTATTACAAATGTCCCACCCTGCTCAAATTCGGCCTCTTCTCCACTTTTGGGTGCTAAATACACTTTAGCACCTCCAGTGCTGAGTGCACTTGTTGTCGTCGTCTTTGTGGCTGTGATTATTACTTCGCCACCTTCCTGCTGGGCAAAGGCTGTACCCCTGTGGACAGTCCTGTTTGCCACACAGATGCACCTCATTGGTGCGGGCCGGCTGTAAGGGCTATTAGTTTGAGTCATCTGTGGGTAAAATAATAATACTTATGAATGTTGTTCATTTTATTTTCACAAAACATGCAAAACTAAATATCACATCAATAGCACACTGAATATTTATAACAATCACATCAGGTTTTATTTTCGCTAACAAATATTAGGCTCTTTTCCTCCATCAGACTCAAATGATTAGTGTTGCTAAACCTGTAGCTGATTTCTAGTCCAGATTTAGATTTTTAACAAATGAATTCAGCATCTCGCTCATTAAAATAGTGTAAAAGAGGCTCTTGTCAAATGAACTATCAATTAGCTTGTCATGACTTTATTAAACTCAGATTTAAGTTTGTAAAATAAATAGCCTTGCTACCTGTTATAGTGTTACACTTCCTATACTGTTGAAAAATGAACCTTTCTAACAGGAAGGTAAAATCCTGTCAGAAGTGGCCCTCTCGTTACTTTGAGTGATAACATGATACTTATTGATGTCAGCTACCGGTATATAGATATAAATATAAATTACACATTTCACTAGTGAATATATTATCATGTTGTAAGGATTAACTTTAAAGTAAAAGTCTGCACTTATGGCATATGAATGTCAGGTATCATGAAAATCATTTTATTTTAGCTTGGCATCAGGGAATTTTTAGATATGCACTTATTTGAATTTTTCCCTCCCTTTGTCACAGGTGTGTCATTGGTAGTTGGCAGCAGTATGTGCTGACACTCCAGAGAGTAAGAAAGGATAAGGTAAAGAAATTACTTCTGACAGGAAAGTGTATTTTCTAAAACACTCCTTAGCCAGTGTTCTTCAACCCTGCTCCTGAAGGACCCCCAACACTGCATGCTTTCTTTGTCTCCCTAATCAAACACACCTGATTCAATTCATCAGCTCATTATCACATGGGTTAATGAGCTGATGAGTTGAGTCATGTGTGTTTGATTAGGGAGACAAAGAAAACGTGCAGTGTTGGGGGTCCTTCAGGAGCAGGGTTGAAGCACACTGCCTTAGACTAAATGCAAATCGAGGCACCAATCACAAACGCTGAGGTGATTTACAAAGGGAATGGGCTGTGAATAAACCTTCCCCCACTCTGTTACAACTGAGAAGGGTCTGGTGTCAACCAGGCTATTTTATTACTGTCATTTCTTAATAAATTATTTCAAATTACACTTGTAATGTAAAAAAAGTTAAATTACTTCAGAAAATACACTTTCCTGTCAGGAACACAGACTAAATCCTGTCAAAATGTTTTTTATTACTGTCATTTCTTCATAACCAACTGATGCCGCTCAAATGCAATTGGATAGACCTAAAACCAATCAGAGCGATAGTCATCGTGACAACACGATGACGATCGCTCTGATTGGTTTTAGGTCTATCCAATTGCATTTGAGCGGCATCCGTTGGTGACGCCCCTTTGGAAATGGGCTGTGAATAAACCTTCCCCCACTCTGTTACAACTGAGAAGGTCTGGTGTCAACCAGGCTATTTTATGACTGTCATTTCTTCATAACTTATTTCAAATTACACTCGTAATGTAAAAAAAGTAAAAAAAATACTTCAGAAAATACACTTTCCTGTCAGGAACACAGACTAAATCCTGTCAAAATGTTTTTTATTACTGTCATTTCTATATAACCTATTTCAAATTACACTTGTAATGTAAAAAAAGTTAAAAAATTACTTCAGAAAATACACTTTCCTGTCAGGAACACAGACTAAATCCTGTCAAAATGTTTATTACTGTCATTTCTATATAACCTGTTTCAAATTACACTCGTAATGTAAAAAAAAGTTAAAAAAATACTTCAGAAAATACACTTTCCTGTCAGGAACACAGACTAAATCCTGTCAAAATGTTTATTACTGTCATTTCTATATAACCTATTTCAAATTACACTTGTAATGTAAAAAAAGTTAAAAAATTACTTCAGAAAATACACTTTCCTGTCAGGAACAGACTAAATCCTGTCAAAATGTTTTTTATTACTGTCATTTCTTCATAACCAACTGATGCCGCTCAAATGCAATTGGATAGACCTAAAACCAATCAGAGCGATAGTCATTGTGACAACACGATGACGATCGCTCTGATTGGTTTTAGGTCTATCCAATTGCATTTGAGCGGCATCCGTTGGTGACGCCCCTTTGGAAATGGGCTGTGAATAAACCTTCCCCCACTCTGTTACAACTGAGAAGGTCTGGTGTCAACCAGGCTATTTTATGACTGTCATTTCTTAATAAATTATTTCAAATTACACTTGTAATGTAAAAAAAGTTAAATTACTTCAGAAAATACACTTTCCTGTCAGGAACACAGACTAAATCCTGTCAAAATGTTTTTTATTACTGTCATTTCTATATAACCTATTTCAAATTACACTTGTAATGTAAAAAAAGTTAAAAAATTACTTCAGAAAATACACTTTCCTGTCAGGAACACAGACTAAATCCTGTCAAAATGTTTATTACTGTCATTTCTATATAACCTATTTCAAATTACACTCGTAATGTAAAAAAAGTTAAAAAATTACTTCAGAAAATACACTTTCCTGTCAGGAACACAGACTAAATCCTGTCAAAATGTTTATTACTGTCATTTCTATATAACCTATTTCAAATTACACTCGTAATGTAAAAAAAGTAAAAAAAATACTTCAGAAAATACACTTTCCTGTCAGAAACACAGACTAAATCCTGTCAAAATGTTTTTTATTACTGTCATTCCTATATAACCTATTTCAAATTACACTCGTAATGTAAAAAAAGTAAAAACAAAAATACTTAAGAAAATACAATTTCCTGTCAGGAACACCTAAGACTAAATCCTCATTAATGGTAAAAAAAATACACAACCTCTGTTCTCTGTTCTGCCTGTCTTGACAGTTTATATAGAAGTAAAAAGCGACTCACCTTAGAAACTTGTTGCCGAGTTGTGAAGTATAGAGGGGGTCCGGGGGTCTTATACTTGGCAGCAGTCCAATCAAAAGGTATCGCCATGCCACATGATGACAAAGCAGATTTTTTTTTGTGTGTGTAGACATGCATTTGTGCAACACATGAGATTGTGTGTGTGAGAACCCCTGGAGAACACCATTAGAGGATCGGGACACCCAGGGGTGTAATTTGTGGGGGGGTTGGGGGGGAGATAACCCCCCCAATATTTAAATCTATGCATTACAACCCCCCTGATATTACAACCCCCCTGATACCCCCCTGATCACATGAAAAGGAGGCATACCCAAACTTCAACCCCCCCCCAATGTTCAAACCAAATCTACGCCCTTGGGGGGACACCCTTCGGTCTTGCACCCCTTAGCGGAAACGCGCATTGAGGGTCCCCGGGCAGAAGTGCGGATATTGGGACAGGGACAGACAGGGGGAATGAGAGGGACAGTGAGTGTGTAATTGGCTAGTTGCACATGGCTGCCATGTTGGAGTTCCAAAATCTCCAAAATGGCCAAATGCTCTCCCTAATATAGTGAAATATGACAAACAACTAGTGAGGACATTGTAGTGGTCCTCATTAGTTGAAAATTCTTATAAATGGGTGTTTATTGCATATGTTTGGTAGGTTAAGTAATAAGAGTTTCATTTGACTGTTATATAATGTTAATTATATTTTCTATGAATATAGTGAAAAAGCTGACTGTGGACCATAGACTGTAAAAAAATATGGACGTAGTGTCCGTGACGTCACCCGTAGGTTTCTGGAGAGCATTTTTGAAGCCTAAAGTGGGCGGAGCCGTCCGTCGCCATCTTGGCCTTGCGTCACAAAATAGGCAAACAGTGCGTGAGTGGAGCTGAGGAGCCTGGCCATAGATATGAGCCTGGCTATCTGAAATCACCTAGCTCGACGTGATCGAGTTAGCTGATGATGTAAAGCCAATTAAAAGTTCCTGTTTTTGCCCTTCGAAATATTATAATAGTTAAAATACATGGCTACAAGTGAGACTGTGTATTACTTCGAGAGTGTTTGTGTGTGACAGTGATTTATGTGCATACATGTCAGTCACTCTTTCATGGTCCGTCAGCGCGGAATCGCTCAAGTTCATAGAGAGCTTATTCAGTCCATTTTAAATTTGATTTCGGCCGCCTCTCAAATGGGTTAAACCGTTAAACCATAGATATATTGCCTTTGAAGTGCAAGTAACGTTAAATGCGCTAGAAAATCCGCGCTCATTCATGGATGTGCATTTATTGCATGAACGGAGAAAGCGCCGACGCCTGCATGATTTCATCTAACGGTACATAAGCATATAATCCATCTGTTCCGTGAGAGCAGAACGAACGAGCCTTTATTGACGTTTTAAATTTGAAAACCCCAAAAAGCAACGAAATTGTCAGACATCCATTAGTGCCTGTTCACAGAGGAAAACAACTGAAATACAGCGCTGGTTGTTCTCTCAAACGATACTCGACGACAACGACTGAATCCAAAGACGTGGGCTTTGTACCCAAGTATTAAATTGTATGAAATAATCCCGAAAAAAAGCACAAACACTGCAGAGAAGGCAAGTTCAGCAGCTAACATTTGCTGAGGTGAAGTGACGGCTAGTAACAGCAAACAAACGGCTAGCATTGACATCAGCGGGAATCCACCTGTCACTCAAGTGGCCACACCCTTAAATTTAAATATTAATCAACTAAACGGATGAGTTATAAAAAAATTCACCCCCCTCACAGTTGTTATGAAGGGCAAAATTAGCTGTATAGACCAAAGCCACAGAGAGAACCAGGCTGTAAACATGTTTTTTTCTGCTGTAAAGTTGGTAATTTTAACATGAGGGAGATACAGATTTGACTCACTTCTGCAGCCAGGCCAAGCGGCCAGTTAATGAATTGCAGTTTAACTCACTTCCGTGTTGGTTTCAAGAGAGAGACGGGGAGGTTGCCGCTTGCTGTGGACACATTGTATTGCCATCTTACCAAACAGACAAAGCATGTGAAAAAAAGGTAGAAGTATTAGAATTCATTGTACATTCTATCTTGATTAACAAGATCATGCAGCTAACAAAGCGAATTTGTCTTGGTGTTTTGTTTTTCTACAGTACATGGGATGCCTAATGGAATGATTTTTATTTTTATTAATTTATGTTGCACTTTTTTTTTTTAATGAATTGTACTTATTATAATGTATTTAATAAAATAATTGTATTTATTATGTTTTGAACTTGTTTTTAATCAACCAGTTATGTTAATGCATATGAATTCATAAATAAAATTCATTCATCATATGCTAGAATGAAGTGTATTTATTTTAATGGATGTGTAAGGCTCACACTAGTTCAGCCCAAGGTGGGCATCCGAGTAGCGAGGAAGGTCATCACGTGTTCAGTGTTTTCTCATGGCAAAGTATTTTGGGTTAAATGCAATACATTTTCTCATATATATATATCTCTCTTTAATTCATCTAACTCCATAAATGTAAATGTTTTGAGGATATCTGTGCATCACTAAATGTGAGCGAATGTTTGACTATTTTAACTCTTAAATGAACATATAATGTCAAAGTCAGTTAGAATAATCAAGGTCATTAGGTGAGACTTTCATCTCAGAGCAAGAAATTAATTTCTTAGCAAGGTTGTTTTATCGAGCAGTGGTCACTCTTCAACCAGTGTTTCATATCTTACAGATGAATTGAAATTAACTTTTGTTTTTCAGTAAAATAATTATTGTTTTAAATAATTGAATGATTAATTTACTCACTTGATTATCATTGTTTAGTTATGTTATATCTATTTAAATGTTTATAAAAGGAGGGGGTAAATTAATGGACAAACAAATGCTCAGTAATGTAATTTTAAAAATTAAATTAAATGACCGTTATCAGCTCTTCAGCACGTGATTAATTATAACCAATGAGACTGCTGGAACTTTGCAGCTAATAACCTGTCACTCATTCAACTGAAATCATCTGTTTCTGTCAACAGTCAATCAACAGCTGTCATCTTCTGTCAGGTAAGCGTTTGGAATTTGAGAAATATCTCACAATTGTCTTTTAAAATTCGTAATAAAAATAGTGGTGAATTAATTTATTTTATTGTTTTAAAAATACACCCATTTTAGCCTGATTATGAGCATTACTCGTTGCTGTTAAAAGCAACCGGCCAAATAGCCCCTTATCCTCTGAGGAAATGTATCTTTAAATTTTAAATCTAATACCTAACCAACCTAAACATTCTTATCTCATTACGTATGATTAATGAATGGTGGAGGGCCGTCCATAATGACAAGTCACCACACTGGTAAACTGTTAAAAGTTAGGCCCCGATCACACAGAACGTGCAGTGAGCTTCGTTTATGTTGCTAGGCAACCACCGAAACAGCTGTCCTGTCAGTCAAGTCAACGTCAAATCAGCCTTTTATTTACTTTCTGTTAACATTGTGGTAGTTGCGGTTCGTGAAGTCGTTAAGCCTGCCATTGTTGTTATAGAGCTAAACATTGACCCACAAATTGATTTTATAGAGAGTTTTAAGTCTGGGACCAAGCCAACAAAACGTTTTTAAAACGGCCAAGAAGGCAAAACATTCTCTGAAAGCATCAAACTATCAAGCTCGCTCTAGCCGTTCGCCAGTAAGGTAAACGTTTCTATGGTAACAGCGAGTTGGACTAATCAGAGACGTTGCTGCTCCGCTTAGGATTGTGGGTAGTGTAGTTTCCCCCCTCCCCATAAGATCGCGGATAAAAGATGTTTTTCTTAAAACAAGGTTGATTTCATACGAATAGCTTCTACAGGAGCAAAAACATTAGTTTCACAACCTCATAGCTCGTGGTCAGTCTACCTCGAATGGTTTAGACATTATGACTGATAATCTAAATCCTTAGATAATCCTAAATACCCCCCCCCCCCCCCCCCCTTTTTTCCCTTGTGAAATCATAATTTCATCCATAAGTATTCTATTTGACTTACTGCAGTCTGATATTATATAATAATAATAATGATCATAGGATATTAATTAGTCAGTCATCATTTTTCTTTATAATTTATATAATTCATCTGCACATTGATTTTGTTTTCTTCTTCCTTTTACACTTCTGAAAACAGGTCATTTTCAACCTTTTTATTTGCCCTTACATTGCATTCCTTTGCTATGTAAGTATTATTTTTGATTAACACTTTACAAATTCTCACACACCAATGTAATATTATATATTTTAGATGATTTTTGGTGATTATTCATCTTTATGGTAATACTTTCTTTTTCTTCCTTTTTCCTTTTTTCTCTGAACAGCAGCCGACATCCAGGCTGTGCTGCTGCAGAGAAAAAGAAAAAAACATAAGCCATATAAGTGCAACTAAAGGCTCTTTTAAGAGCCATCATCATTGTATGACAGGTGTGTGTTTACATACATTTTTTGTTTCATGTTACATTTTATTTGGAGTAATTCAAATGTTTTGATTGTATGATGTTTGGTACCATGTACTACTACTGTTTGGTGGCCAAAGCCAATAATCTGAGTTAAAAGGTAAAGGAATAGTTTAGGGCTATAACTATAATTTATGTATTAGTATGAATTATTTTTCCTTGATTGATGTATAGAGTAATTCTGGGAAACATGCTTAGTTTCATTAATTTCTGATGCTGAGTTGAAGGCTGTAATAGTAGTGTTGTCCACCAGAGGGGCCACAGGATCATTATATTGTTTAAGCCTAATCTTTTCTTCTGTCATTTTACATCAGTTTAACGGACAAATAAATGCATATAATCAGTTCATTTTTTCAATTTTTTCTATTTTAGTGCATAGCTGCTAATCCAGGCTGTGTTCCTGTCCAACTCGCTCTCTCAGGTGAAGCTCACCTTGTAAGTGCTAGAATAATGTTACGGCAATTTGTTTGCCCATTTCCACTGCATGTATTTGATTTTACTTAATTAGGTTGAAAACTTGATTGGTACTGCAGCGTGTTAATGCATTGTTATTGGATGGACATAATATATCTTGAAGGACAATATATAACAATGTCAACTTTTTGTTAAATGTGATCTTGCAGGCTTTGTTCGAGCTGTGAACAAATCTACTTTGTCTTTTTTGTTGTTGTCTAAAGTAGATTGGACATCTTGTCCATCTAGGTAAGTTACATTGTTAAACATTTCAGATTTAATACATGGTGTTTTTTGCAATATCTTTATAGTGAAAGTAAGGAAAAGTAAGGAATGATGATAAAGATAAAAAAAAGAAAATAATTTTTTTTCAAGAATTAACCCTTAAGGCTGGATTACATTACCCAACTTTAAAATATAAGCGTATAGAAATAGAAATAGAAAGAGAATAGAAATACTAGGTAGCACTTAAACACAATTCATGATTAATATGATGGCAATGTAGTACAGTTCTTATTTAGCCTACATTTAATGATTCAATTATTCTTGTACTAGGCATGTTTGTTTGTGTTCAGAATGTAACTAACTTGTTTTTTTTTCTTCTTGTGTTTGTGTGTGTTGTCTATCCTGTCCTATCCTATCAATACCTTTATATCTATTTTCACTCAAACCTTTATCATGCTTATTTGCTTAAACCTTTGCCATTCTCCACTTTCTCTTCACAAACTGATAAAATAACTGGCCTTTCATTACAAACGCCGCTGCTCTGCTTGCTTGCTTGCTTGCTTGCACCCAAACGCAACCTCTCTGCAATCTGCCCATGCAAAACAAAACAAACGCACATAAGCAGCTTGCTAACGCACCTAAAAAAAAGAGCCAGAAACCCAAACTTTTGAACCAAAAAACCCAAACTTTTGAACCAAAAAACCCAAACTTTTGAACCAAAAAACCCAAACTTGGAACCAAATAACCAAACCCAAACTTGGAACCAAATAACCAAACCCAAACTTGGAACCAAATAACCAAACCCAAACTTTGAACCCAATAACCAAACCCAAAAAAACAGACCAAATTTATTTGCATTGACAGAAAGCCTGAAAGAAGGACCAGCTACAGCTCCAGTCTGCTCTACTGCCTATCACATCTGTGATCGCCATCACTGATCCGAAAACTACATTGGAAAATAAACATCATCAAAACACAGTCATTTGTTTGATTTTAAAGATTACATAGTGTTAAGTTTCTATAGTGTTATTTATAAGGTATTTAACTTTTGCAAAAATTAACTTATTAATTGGCTCTTATCATTAAGTCCTGTTTCTGTTCAGTAAGTTCGGTCTTGTAGCATTTATCTATATTGTATGATTGATTTCACAAGCGACATATTTTGTGTGACCTTATGCAACAGTCTAATATTTTTAGATACAGAGAGAGAAAATTGTCGGAATATCAACTAATTGTTTAATCAACTTCACATTATTTAATTAATTGTTGTCTTGTTGTATATACAATATTTAACCTTTTTGTGTATCAAGTTACATAAAAGGCATTATCTTTGTGTTCTACTTCAAGTATCAGTAAATATAAACATTTTTATCCAATCCTAAAACATATTTGCTTGATTGCCAGTGCTGAAACATCACCATGCCAAGAAAAGGAAAGAGGAGTCAATCTCAGAAACAGCGCAGAAACCTAGGCACCAGTAGCGCTACCAACTCTGTATCAGAAATGAATGATGAAAACGCATATTATGTTCTGTCTGTTGCAGCATCCCACTGTCAAAGCGATTCTAGGTACAAGCTTTACTCCAGAGGCCGTCAGTGTACTTGCAATGCCTTAATGTTCCTAGCTGTCCATAATGAATGTAATGAGTTGCGCAGTTTCGATTTAGACCGTATTTTACAGAGAGGTGATGCAGTTTACACTAGTGTCAAACGAACACTGCAGAGCAAATGGCAATTTGTGGCAAATTTTTTAAACTTTGATGAGCTGCCAAGCACAGTTAAGACCAACTCAAACTGCTACAACATCCTGAAACATCCTCAGAGAGTTGGATTTCTGAAAGATTCACCTGCCCTAGGCGAGTATGAAAACCTTGAGAATACTCTGCAGTGCCTCAGAGCTGATGTGAGTGACGCCTTGCTGCTGTGTGGAACCACGTGTATCGCCGTATTCAGAGATCGCTCAGGGAGGTTTGGCTATTTTGACTCTCACTGCAGATCAGCATATGGAATGCCTGAGGAAGATGAAAGCACAGGTACAGCCGTGATGTTGACCTTCTTCCGTTTAGAAGACCTGATCGAGAGGCTGATGCTATTGTTTCAATGGTGTTTCGATTTGAGAGACCAGCAACAATTTGATCTGCTACCTGTATCGTTCATTAACCGGATAACTGAAAGCAGTGTACGTACTGAAGTCTCCCTGAACTGCTGTGAGCTTGAACGTGATGTGCAACCATCCACCTCTTTTGAGAACGAAGCTCTGTCAAACAATGAGCAATGCAGGTCTGCTGATGTCTCACAACTGTGTGTCCAAGAGCCGGTTCAACAACTATCTGAGACTACCGTTAATAGAGCCACGTCAAATAATGATCAAGCCCACTTGCTTTGTCAAGATAAAATGGACGTTATAACTTCTGTCACTCAGAATCAAGACGGTAATAAAAATGTGTCATTCAGTGAACTTTCTCATGGCATGCTGTCACAGGATCAATTATCGTTGTCCTCTCCTAATCACCAATATTCACAATCGACAATTAAGCAGACAGAAAAACTGAACAAGACTCGGAAACTAAAGGCTTATTATCAAAAAAGGAACAAAGAAATGGTTCAGAGGCAAAGTGTTTATGACAAAAAACAGGCTGTACGTAAAGTCTATGATTATAAAAAAAGTAGTGAATACAGGCAAAGACATAACCAAGCCATGAAGAACAAGTATTGGAATAGTATGTTTCACAGAGAAGAACACAAACAAGCAATGAAAAACAAGTATAAAAATATTAATGAATACAGAGAGCAAAAAAAGGCTCATGTAATAAACAAGTACAGAAATATTGAACAATTCAGAGAGAAACAAAAGAATTATATAATTAAAAATTACAGGAATGACGCACAATTCAGGGAGAAACAAAAGAATTATATAATTAAAAATTACAGGAATGATGCACAATTCAGGGAGAAACAAAAGAATTATATAATTAAAAATTACAGGAATGATGCACAATTCAGGGAGAAACAAAAGAATTATATAATTAAAAATTACAGGAATGATGCACAATTCAGGGAGAATCAGAAGAATTATATATTGAGAAATTATAGGAACAATGTTAAATATAAGGAGCAGCATATGCAATACCTTGTTGATAGATATTTAAAGGATCCAATTTTTAGACAAAGGCAAATAGACCATTACACAAACCGATGCAAAAATGATCCTAACTTCTATGGAAAAAGGAAGAACAACTTTAAACAACGGTATCACAGTGATGCACATTTTAGGGCTCGTCAGAAAGAATATAATTTATTTAAATCTAAAAACAAAATATCTGCACTCAAGGCACTTCACACAGTACAGTGTGCACAAGACATACAGCGCAAATACAAAAACATGAATCTGATGCGCCAGCAGAGAGACACGTTACAAAATAACCAGCCTGACGTAGTACAAGATCCGACTGTGTTAAGAGCCTTAAATGTTTTCAGAGCTGTTATAAAACAGGGGCCAACTTATGTCTGCACATGCTGTGCCAGAGCGCTCTTCTCAAATCAAGTCAAATCATGTGATCGTGAGCGCTATCAGAAGAATCCGACAGTTGCTTCAGTTTGCTTGACTGGAAACTATGTTCACGTCTGCTCCGACTGCCCTGATCAATGTGCCTTGGAGAACAGGAAAACAGAGTGGATCTGTCACTGCTGCCATAATACACTATTGAGAGGTCTGATGCCAGACATTGCTTTAGCGAATAATCTTCAGTTCGCTCCCATTCCTCCAGAACTCTGCGATTTGAATGTTCTTGAAAGACATGTTATTGCAAAGTACATTCCTTTTGCTAAGATTGTTACACTACCGAAAGGCCAGCAAAGAGCTATTAAAGGTGCCGTGATTTCTGTTGCATCTGAAGTAGAAACAACAGTAAATTGTTTACCCAGACCAAGAAGTGAATCACAACTGCTTACAGTTAAACTCAAAAGACGTCTGTGTTACCAAGGTCACTATCAGTTTCAGACTTTGAACATGCAAAAGGTTTTGTCTGCTTTAAGAAAGCTAAAAAACATACATTCAGAATATAAAGATATCTTCATTAATGCAGAACTCTCTGAAGAAGAAATGTTTAATGAGCATGAAGAGTGTGCAAATGACATCAATGCTTCTGAAGAAGAAATGTTTAATGAGCATGGAGAGTGTGCAAATGACATCAATGCTCCTGATGAGGAAATGGATATTGAGAACAGTAGACAAAGTGAGAACACTGAAGAACAGAGCAATGAGAATGAACACAATGATGCAAATTATGACACCGCAGAAGAGCAATCGAGAGGCCTTGCCTTGGACACATGTCTTCAGCCCCCAGATCTCGGCCAGCAGCTGTTGTCTTATGATGATGGAATATTTTGCATTGCCCCAGCAGAGAGAAACACTCCTGTAAACACTTTCAAAATTCCTAAACTTGAGTCTATGGCGTTTCCAGTGCAGTTTCCAGATGGCACGAACACATTTGATGAGCCTGGTAGAGCAAAACATGTTTCTCCCAGCAGATACTTTAACTCTAGACTATTCTCTATTGACAATCGTTGTGCGAAGGATACCAACTATATCTTCTTTGCGCAGTTTGTAACTGAAATGAACATGGCCACATCTAGTATGTCTATTCAACTACGAAAAGGAAAACCCATGACCCGTGATGGACGCAGAATAAACTGTTCAATGCTGCAGGACAAACAGGAGTTAGAAAAGCTTATAATAAATAAGGAAGCTACACGATTCATGCAACCATTAAGAGGGACTCCAGCATACTGGGAGAAATCTCTCCGTGATCTGTTTGCTATGCTGAGACAGCTGGGCACTCCTACATTTTTCTGTACGTTTAGTGCTGCTGAGATGAGATGGCCTGATGTGATTACTGCTATTAAAGCACAACAAGGTGAAACTGTGAACTTTGCTGAATTAGACTGGTCCGAAAAATGTGAAATCCTCAGAAGTAACCCTGTGACAGCGATGAGAATTTTTGAAAAACGAGTTGAAGCCTTGATGAGAGATTTGATTAATTCCCCTGCTCGACCTATCGGTGAGGTAATTGACTTTTTTTACAGAGTAGAGTTCCAGCTACGTGGCTCTCCACACATTCACTGCTTATTTTGGGTTAAAGATGCTCCAGAGTTTGAAAAAGATGAAGATCAGGATGTGTGTGATTTCATTGATAAATACATTTCATGCAAATTACCAGACCCAGACAAAGACCCAGAACTACATAAAATTGTAAGTGAAGTGCAGATGCACAGTCGTAACCACTCCAAATCCTGTAGAAAGAACAAGAAGCACTGCCGGTTTGGATTTCCTAAACCACCCATTAAAAGAACCATGATATCACGCCCCAGGCCTCCTCCTGCAGAGAATGATGATGAAGGGAATGAAGCAGAGGAAAGAAATTATGCCAGTTTTGCAAAAGAGCAGCTACAGAAGGTGTGGGATCTACTGAATGACTCAACTCAGAGTTTTGATAGCGTTACACAGCTACTTCATGAAGTAAACATGACGTATGAAGAGTATGAGAAACATATTGATACTATTTCTACATCAAGTTCAATATTCATGGAGAGACGACCACAGGACTGCTGGGTTAACGGCTATAATCCAATGTTGTTAAGAGCCTGGGATGCAAACATGGACATACAGTTCATTCTGAACCCCTACAGCTGCATCATGTATATTGTCTCATACATTTCAAAAGCTGAGCATGAGATGAGTGATTACCTAAAGAAAGTGATAAAAGACTCAAGCCATGATAACCTGTCTGAACGTGAGTGCATGAAGCAGGTCATGAATGCCTATTCAAAGAACAGAGAAGTCAGTGCTCAGGAGGCAGTCGCTCGCACATGCAGTCTGAAATTAAAATCATCATCACGAGCTGTCATATTCATACCTACTGATGACAACGCTGTAAAGATGAGTTTACCAATGAGGTGCTTGGAGAGCATGGATGATGACATAGAGAATGTGTGGATGACAGGATTGCCAGAAAAGTACAAAGCCAGACCTAACAGACCTGAATTTGAGAACATGTGCATGGCTGAATTTGCAAGTGAATATCGCATTGTTTATGCAGGAAAGACAAAAGGTAAAAATGTTTTGCCACTTCAAAAAAACTTGGGACACATACAGAAAAGAACGAGGGGAAAACCTGCTGTCATCAGATTTGCCCGTTTTTCACAGCAGAAAAACCCAGAAAAATTCTATGGAACTTTTCTAAAGCTTTACTTGCCATATCGCTCAGATGAGCAGCTGAAGTCGGCCAGATTCCAGACATACGAATCATTTTTTGCATTTGCTTCGGTAAAACTACCAGGAACTGATGAACTGCAGCGTGTGCACAACATTGTAAACGAAAACCGTGAGAAATATGAAAAGCATAATGAGGCTATAGAAAAGGCAATTGAGGATTTTGAACAAAATGGTCCAGTTGAAGATGCATGGACTACATTGGCTCCAGCAAATGAACTGATCCGTTTGGAGAGCATATCGGAACGTGAACCCACTGATCCTAATGATGTGAACGAGCAGGAGGATATTCCAGAGTACACAGCATCTACCTCTGTCAGTAACACAGCTATGCCACTCGTGGAAGCTGCCCAACAAAATCATGCACAGATTCGCAAAATGTACCAGAGCTTGAATCAAACACAAGCTTCCATATTTTATGCAGTCCGAGACTGGTGCAAAAGATGTGTCTCAGGTGAAAACCCACAACAATTTCTGTATTTTTTGAATGGAGGAGCAGGAGTTGGTAAATCACACGTTATCAAATCTATTTATGCAGAAGCAACCAAGATTTTGCGCAGGCTTCCATGCATACGAGAGCATACTGACATTTCCAAGCCAACCGTTCTTTTAACAGCATTCACAGGAACTGCAGCCTTTAACATCTCAGGTAAAACATTGCACTGTCTTCTGAAACTCCCGAGAAGCTTGAAGCCTCCATACCAAGGCCTGGGAAACAGCTTGGATGAAATCAGGGCAGACCTTTCTAATACACACATTTTAATTATCGACGAAATATCAATGGTGTCAAAACAGTTGTTTGCCTATGTAAACTGGAGACTGCAACAGATCAAAGGAAACCAGAAACCTTTTGGTGGCTTATCTGTATTAGCTGTGGGAGATTATTATCAATTACCACCTGTGGGAAGAGCAAAACCACTCTGTGTGTATGAGGACCATGTGCTGGACTTCTGGACAGATCATTTTCAAATGACAACTATGACACAGATCATGAGACAGAGAGATGATCTTGCATATGCTGAGCTGCTCAACAGACTGAGAGTAAAAAAGAAGCACGAGAAACTAACTGATGCAGACAGGTGCATGTTAGAAACCGTGATAAGATCCTCCCCTGAAGAATGTCCAGCTGATGCATTGCACATCTATGCAACAAATAAAGAAGTAGACGATCACAACAGTGAAGCCATATCCTCCCGCTTTTCGAATATCATTACCATAAATGCACATGATTACAAAAAAGATCCCCGAACAGGAGAAATGAAAAGACAAGCAGCACCATTTAAAGGAGACAATCGTGACCTTATTGACACACTACAGATTGCTATTGGTGCACGAGTGATGCTAACCAGAAATATTGATGTAGATGATGGACTGGTAAATGGCACTTTTGGCAAGGTGGCAAAAATAACAACTCAGACCCGAGATGGATTGGTTCAATTAATTGGTCTTCATTTAGATAATGTGACTGCTGGACAAAAACATCGCAACAAAGCACCTGATGGAGATGACAACATTGTCTATATTGAGAGGTCAGAGGAACCACTGAAAAGAAAAGGAACAATTCGAAGACAATTTCCCATGAAGCTTGCTTTTGCATGTACCATCCATAAAGTGCAAGGAATGACAACTGATCGCGCTGTTGTATCTCTGAAGCACATATTCGAATCAGGCATGGCATACGTTGCACTCAGCAGAACAACATCACTCCGTGGACTGCACATTACTGACTTTGATGAAAAGAAAGTCTTCTGTAATCCAGAAATAAGTGCTTCCTTGGAGAACATGTCAAAAGCAGATTTTCACAGTATCCAGCCCATCCTAAATATTGTACAGGATTCCAACCTGAATTCATCTCTAAAAATCATTCATCATAACACAGAGGGGCTGGAGTGTCATATGGAGGATTTAAAATGCCACCATGAGCTTCTCTTGGCTGATGTTCTGTGCCTCACTGAAACACACCTGTCAGGCTCAGCTGTTCCTGCACATCTACATCTGGATGGATACACCATGTACAAACGCAACAGGCATGCATCCTACACAAACTATGCACATTTGGCAAACAAGAATGGTGGTGGAGTGGCCATTTATGTTAAAAACAGCTTTCAAGTCTGTCCTCTGATGTATATACAGAATGTTACTGACTTGGAATATTTGGTTTTGAAGATAGAAGCCCCCAAACAAGCACTTCTCGCTGTAATCTACAGACCACCAAGTTATAATTTGGCAGAGTTTTTGGCACACCTGAACGCCCTCTTGACATCTCTGGAGATAATCGATTTGAGGCCTCTAATTGTCTGTGGCGACTTCAATGAAGATCAGCTTTCTCGTTGCAACAAACCTATTCTGAATTTGTTTGAAGATAAAGGATACACACAGCTAATCAGCACCGGGACAACAGAAAAAAACACTCTTCTAGATCCTGTATTCATAAGCGGCGCACACTCAAACATCAGAGCAGGAGTTCTACAGACGTATTACAGCTATCATGATCCGGTCTATTGTGTTTTAGAGTAGCAACATCAAATATATCATCACTAATCTGCATCACACATTCAACCCTGCTGTAAGATAACATCTTTATTTCAAGAAAAAAATAATAATGCAAAAAAATGTATACTACAAAACTGTTCACATTGTCTACTTCTTGTGTGCATGTGTGTGTGAATGTGTTACATATAGACTGTGTTTGTTTGTTTGTTTGTTAGATAAGGAATGGATGGAGAGTGAATGGTCCTTTCCAAGGATCGCCACCTTGACGTGGTGGAAAGGCTTGTGTGTTCCAGTGATCCCAAGAGTGAGTAATTCTGGAGCTTTTTATTTCAGTTTGACTTACTTGCGGGTGAGGTTCCAGACTAAGTGCGATCCAAATGGGCATTAACTAAATAAAATAATTTAAGCATAATTACTTGATTTTGTCTTTCTTGATCCACACACACATTCAGACACACTCACTCACTTGCACACACACACACAGACACACTCACTAACACACACACAAATTTAATTTAAGTAGTAATTATTATATTAATAATAGTGTATAATATTAGTGTTGCTAGGCAGTTGCTAAGGTATTTTGGGTGGTTGCTAGGGTGTTGCTAGATGGTTGCTAGGGTATTCTGGTTGGATGCTAGGGTGTTCTGGGTGGTTGCTAGGCGGTTGCTAGGGTGTTTTGGATGGTTGCTAAGCGGTTGCTAGGGTGTTCTGGGTGGTTGCTATGGTGTTGCTAGGCGGTTGCTAGGGTATTCTGGGTGGTTGCTGACGGTTGCTAGGGTGTTCTGGGTGGTTGCTTTGGTGTTGCTAGGTGGTTGCTAAGGTATTCTGGGTGGTTGCTAGGCGGTTGCTTGGTAGTTGTCACAGATGGTTACTATGGAGTTTTTATAGAGTTCTTAGCATGATCTTGGCATGATTTAGCATTTAACTAATCGCTATTAGCATGTAGCTATTCACTGCTAGCATGTGTAGCATTTTGGAAGGGCTGTTTGCTAGCATGAGTCAAAAGAGCCAAACCTCATCTCTATACGATGTTCTGATACAGAGATATAGGTCTTGCAAAACGGCTGCTAGGGTACTCAAGTTTGGTTGCTATGGATTTGCTTGGGAGCTGGAAGGTTTAAACTTAAGAAGTTTAAAGTGGTTTGAAGTTTAAAGTAGTTTACGAGTTTTTGAGTTTATAAGTTTAAATGAGTTTAGAGTGTGTGTGTGTGTGTGTGTGACTTTAGTTTAAAGTTTAACTTAGCTTGAAGTTTAAATTAGTTTAAAATAGTTTGAAGTTTAAAGTTGTTTAAAGCTTAAAGTAGTTCAAAAAGAAAGAAAGAAAGATTAGTTAGAAAGAAAGAGATTAATTAGAAAGAAAGATGGATTAGTTAGATAGAAAGAAAGAAAGTTTAGTTAGAAATAAAGAAAGAAAGAAAGATTAGTAAGAAAGAAAGAAAGAAAGAGAAAGAAAGAAAGAAAAAGATTAGTTAGAAAGAAAGAGATTAGTTAGAAAGAAAGAAAGAAAGAAAGAAAGAAAGAAAGAAAGAAAGAAAAAGATTAGTTAGAAAGAAAGAAAGATTAGTTAGAGAGAAAGAAAGAGAAAGAAAGAAAGAAAGAAAGAAAGAAAGAAAGAAAGAAAAAGATTAGTTAGAAAGAAAGAAAAAGAAAGAAAGAAAGAAAGAAAGAAAGAAAGAGAAAGATTAGTTAGAAAGAAAGAAAGAGAAAGATTAGTAAGAAAGAAAGAAAGAAAGAGAAAGATTAGTTAGAAAGAAAGAAAGAAAGAGAAAGATTAGTAAGAAAGAAAGAAAGAAAGAAAGAAAGATGGATTAGTTAGAAAGAGAGAAAGATAGATTAATTAGAAAGAAAAAAAGATGGATAAGTTAGAAAGAAAGATAGATTAGTTAAAAAGAGATAGATAGATAGATAGATAGATAGATAGATAGATAGATAGATAGATAGATTAAAAAAACTTTAAAGTAGTTTGAAGTAGATAGATAGATGAGTTTATTAATTTAAATGAGTCTCAATGGCTCATATAGTATATAGAACGGCAGTTTGGTTTAGTCTTCAAGGTATTTTGATTTGAATTTTCGTCGGTTTGAATTTTTTAGAACTCCCCAATGTAAGTCAATGGGAGTTTTTGAATGAGTTTTTTCGAGTTTTGATCGTCATTTTTAGGAAAACCGTAAGTCTGATCAGTCTGAAAAGATATAGCACACTTGGTCAGATCAGTTTGAGTGTCTGAGCCGAGTTTGGAGTATGTAGAGTTAAAGCTCTAGGAGGAGTTTGATATAGAAATTTTTAGTCTCAGAAGAATAATAATAACTAGATGCGAAAGTTCGTCGAGACAAACTTTAAGTTGGCTTGAGAAAGTTTGGACCAGAAAGTTTTTTGCTAGGCGGTTGCTAGGGTATTCTGAGTGGTTGCTAGGCGGTTGCTAGGATATTTCTGGTGGTTGCTAGGGTCTTTTGGGTGGTTGCTAGGCGGTTGCTAGGGTGTTTTGGGTGGTTGCTAGGGTGTTCTGGGTGGTTGCTAGGCGGTTGCTAGGGTGTTCTGGGTGGTTACTAGGGTGTTCTGGGTGGTTGCTAGGCGGTTGCTAGGATATTTTGGGTGGTTGCTAGGGTCTTTTGGGTGGTTTATAGGCGGTTGCTAGGGTATTTTAGGTGGTTGCTAGGGTATTTTAGGTGGTTGCTAGGGTATTCTGGGTGGTTGCTAGGCGGTTGCTAGGGTATTTTGGGTGGTTGCTAGGGTCTTTTGGGTAGTTGCTAGGCGGTTTCTAAGATATTTTCGGTGGTTGCTAGGGTCTTTTGGGTGGTTGCTAGGTGGTTGCTAGGGTATTTTGGGTGGTTGCTAGGGTGTTCTGGGTGGTTGCTAGGCGGTTGCTAGGGTGTTCTGGGTGGTTACTAGGGTGTTCTGGGTGGTTGCTAGGCGGTTGCTAGGATATTTTGGGTGGTTGCTAGGGTCTTTTGGGTGGTTGATAGGCGGTTGCTAGGGTATTTTAGGTG
Organism: Abramis brama; assembly: GCF_963993115.1. Lineage (NCBI taxonomy): Eukaryota > Metazoa > Chordata > Actinopteri > Cypriniformes > Leuciscidae > Abramis > Abramis brama. Next base: position 42,984,615 of record NC_139965.1, on the reverse strand, counting down.
GTTGCTAGGGTATTTTAGGTGGTTGATAGGGTATTCTGGGTGGTTGCTAGGCGGTTGCTAGGGCATTTTGGGTGGTTGCTAGGGTCTTTTGGGTAGTTGCTAGGCGGTTTCTAAGATATTTTCGGTGGTTGCTAGGGTCTTTTGGGTGGTTGCTAGGCGGTTGCTAGGGTATTTTGGGTGGTTGCTAGGGTGTTCTGGGTGGTTGCTAGGCGGTTGTAGGGTGTTCTGGGTGGTTGCTAGGCGGTTTCTAGGATATTTTGGGTGGTTGCTAGGGTGTTCTGGGTGGTTGTTAGGCAGTTGCTAGGGTGTTCTGAGTGGTTGCTATGGTGTTGCTAGGCGGTTGCTAAGGTATTCTGGGTGGTTGCTAGGCGGTTGCTAGGGTGTTCTGGGTGGTTGCTATGGTGTTGCTAGGCGGTTGCTAGGGTATTTTGGGTGGTTGCTAGGCGGTTGCTAGGGTGTTCTGGGTGGTTGCTATGGTGTTGCTAGGCGGTTGCTAAGGTATTCTGGGTGGTTGCTAGGCGGTTGCTAGGGTGTTCTGGGTGGTTGCTATGGTGTTGCTAGGCGGTTGCTAGGGTGTTCTGGGTTGTTGCTAGGCAGTTGCTAGGTGTTCTGGGTGGTTGCTAGGCAGTTGCTAGGGTGTTCTGGCTGTTTGCTAGGTGTTCTGGGTGGTTGCTAGGCAGTTGCTAGGTGTTCTGGGGGGTTGCTAGGCAGTTGCTAGGGTGTTCTGGGTGGTTGCTAGGGTATATTTGGTGGTTACTAGAGCATTTCTAGATGTTGCTAGGGTGTTCAAGATGGTTGCTAAGGTATTTTTGGTAGTTGCTATGGTGTTACTAGGTGGTTGGTAGTTGTCAAAGATGGTTACTATGGAGTTTTTATAGAGTTCTTAAAATCTTTAATAACGAGTGCCTTCAGTACGGCACTCGGCCTGCGGCCTCGTGCCTATGGCCGAATAGGCACAAGCATGGAGCAATATCGCAAGGCCACGAGTGTAATATTGCGTTAAAAAATACAAAAAAATGTAAAAAAAAAATTTTTTTGGTTTAGGGTGGTTGCTAGGGAGCTCTTAGTGGTTGCTAGGGTGCTGAAACTGGTTGCTATGGTGTGGCTATGAAGATTTTAGGCCATTACTTATTGGTTGCTTGATAATATAAATCCTCTGAGGGAGAGAGAGAGGGAGAGACGCAGGGCTGTCAGGCCCTTTGGAGTCTGTGTGTGTGAAAACGGCAGTTTGGATTCAAATGTTTTTAGAACTCCCCAATGTAAGTCAATGGGAGTTTTTCCGAGTTTTGATCGTCATTTTTAGGAAAACCGTAAGTCCGATCAGTCTGAAAAGATATAGCAACGCGAGTCAGATCAGTTTGAGTGTCTGAGCCGAGTTTGGAGTATGTAGAGTTAAAGCTCTAGGAGGAGTTTCATATAGAAATTTTAGTCTCGGAATAATAATAATAATAATAATAATAATAAGTTTAAATAGGATTTCAATATGTTGGCTCTCTCAAGCCAACTTAATAACTAGATTAAAAAGTTCGTCGAGACAAACTTTAAGTTGGCTTGAGAAAGCCGGACCAGAAAGTTTGAAGAAGTTTGAAGTTTAAAGTAGTTTAAAGTTTAAATTAGTTTGAAGTTTAAATTAGTCTAAAGTTTAAATTAGTTTGAAGTTTAAAGAAGTGTAAAGTAGTTTTCGAAGTTTAAAGTAGTTTGAAGTTTAAAGTAGTTTAAAGTTTAAATTAGTTTGAAGTAGATCGATAGATGAGTTTGTTAGTTTAAATTTTACACACAGACACGCTCACTAACTCTCTCTCTCACACACGCACACACACACACTTATGCACATACACCCACACTCATGCACACACTCACTCACTCACACACACACACACACACACACACTCACGGACATACACTCACACATGCACACAGACACACAGACATGCTCACTAACTCACTCACATACACACACACACACACACACACACTAACTCACACACACTCTCTCTCTCTCACACACATACACACACGCACATACACTCATAAATGCACACACTCACACACACACACTAACTCGCTCTCACACACACACAGACACGCTCATTAACTCACATACACTCACACACAGACACATACACTCTCACACACACACACACTCTCTTTCTCTCTCTCTCTCTCTCTCTCTCTCTCTCACACTCACGGACATACACTCACACACGCACACACACACACACACTCACAAACTCACACACACTCTCTCTCACACACATACACACTTACACGCACATACACTCACATGCACACACACACACACACACACACACACACACACACACACACACACACTCACACATAGACACACACGCTCTCTCTCTCTCTCACACACACACACACACACTCAGAGTTTATATGAGTTTAGAGTTTATAAGTGTACAAGTTTTTGAGTTAAGAGTTTATAAGTTTAAATGAGTGTGTACGAGTTTTTGAGTTTACACACACACACACACACACACACACACACACACTCACACATAGACACACACGCTCTCTCTCTCTCACACACACACACACCCGTTTTGAGTTTAGAGTTCATTAGTTTAAATGAGTCTCAATGGCTCATATAGTATATAGAACGGCAGTTTGGTTTAGTCTTCAAGGTGTTTAGATTTAAATTTTCGACATACACACAAGCACGCACGCACAGACTCTCACTGTCTCTCACACACACACACACACTATCTCTCTCACACACACACACTCACTAACTCCCTCACACACACACAGACAAGCTCATTAACACACACACACACACACACACACACACTCACGCACATAGACACACACTCTCTCTCACACACACACACACTCAGAGTTTATATGAGTTTAGAGTTTATAAGTGTACAAGTTTTTGAGTTAAGAGTTTATATACACACACACACACACACACACACGTTTTGAGTTTAGAGTTCATTAGTTTAAATGAGTCTCAATGGCTCATATAGTATATAGAACGGCAGTTTGGTTTAGTCTTCAAGGTGTTTAGATTTAAATTTTCGACATACACACACACACAAGCACGCACGCACAGACTCTCACTCTCTCTCTCACACACACTATCTCTCTCACACACACACTCACTAACTCACTCACACACACACAGACAAGCTCATTAACACACACACACACACACACACACTCACGCACATAGACACACACTCTCTCTCTCACACACACACACACACACACTCAGAGTTTATATGAGTTTAGAGTTTATAAGTGTACAAGTTTTTGAGTTAAGAGTTTATAAGTTTAAATGAGTGTGTACGAGTTTTTGAGTTTACACACACACACACACACTCACACATAGACACACGCTCTCTCTCTCTCTCACACACACACACACACGTTTTGAGTTTAGAGTTCATTAGTTTAATTGAGTCTCAATGGCTCATATAGTATATAGAACGGCAGTTTGGTTTAGTCTTCAAGGTGTTTAGATTTAAATTTTCGACATACACACACAAGCACGCACGCACAGACTCTCACTCTCTCTCACACACACACACTATCTCTCTCACACACACACTCACTAACCAACTCACACACACACACACACACAGACAAGCTCATTAACACACACACACACACACACACACACACACACACACACACACATAGACACACACACTCTCTCTCACACACACACACACACACACTAACTAACTCACACACACACACACACACACACACACACTCACTCACTCACTCACGCACATACACTCACTCACACACAGACACACACACTCTCACTAACTCACACACACACACACACACACCCTCACTAACACACACACACACACACACACACACACAGACATGCTCACTGTCTCACACACACACACACACACACACACACTAACTCGCTCTCACACAAACACAGACACGCTCACACACATAGACACACACACTCTCTCACACACACACGCGCACACACCCTCGCTAACTCTCTCTCACACACACACACACACACACACACACTCACGCACATACACTCACTCACGGACATACACTCACACATGCACACACACACACACACACACACTCACGGACATACACGCACACACACACACACACACACACACACACACACACACACACACTCTCTCTCTCTCACACACATACACACGCACATACACACACACACACACACACTAACTCGCTCTCACACATACACAGACACGCTCACACACAGACACACACACACTCTCTCACACACACACACACACACACTCAGAGTTTATGAGTTTAGAGTTTATAAATGCATAGATTGATGAGTTTATAAGTGTACGAGTTTTTGAGTTTAGAGTTTATAAGTTTAAATGAGTTTAGAGTTTATAAGTTTAAATGAGTTTAAGAGTTCAGAGTTTATTAATTTATGAGTTTAAGAGTTCATAAGTCTATGAATTCATGAGTTTATAAGTTAATTAGTTTATAAGTGTATGAGTTTAGAGTTCATTAGTTTAAATTAAATGGGTGAGAGTTATGTTATAAGTTATGTATGTTAGTTTAAAGTTTAACTTAGCTTGAAGTTTAAATTAGTTTAAAATAATTTGAAGTTTAAATTAGTTTAAAATAGTTTGAAGTTTAAAGTTGTTTAAAGCTTAAAGTAGTTCAAAGTTTGAAGTAGTTTAAAAGAACTTCTTTAAAAGAAGAAGAAAGTTGCTAGAAAGAAAGAAAGAAAGATTAGTTAGAAAGAAAGATAGATTAATTAGAAAGAAAGATGGATTAGTTAGATAGAAAGAAAGAAAGTTTAGTTAGAAAGAAAGAAAGAAAAAGACAGAAAGAAAGAAAGATTAGTTAGAAAGAAAGAAAGAAAGAAAGAAAGAAAGAAAGACAAAGAAAGATTAGTTAGAAAGAAAGAAAGAAAGAAAGAAAGAAAGAAAGAAAGAAAGATTAGTTAGAAAGAAAGATGGATTAGTTAGATAGAAAGAAAGAAAGTTTAGTTAGAAAGAAAGAAAGAAAGAAAGAAAGAAAGAAAGAAAAAGATTAGTTAGAAAGAAAGAAAGACAGAAAGAAAGAAAGATTAGTTAGAAAGAAAGAAAGACAGAAAGAAAGAAAGATTAGTTAGAAAGAAAGAAAGAAAGAAAGAAAAAGATTAGTTAGAAAGAAAGAGAAAGAAAGAAAGAAAGAAAGAAAGAAAGAAAGAAAGAAAGAAAAAGATTAGTTAGAAAGAAAGAAAGAAAGACAGAAAGAAAGATTAGTTAGAAAGAAAGAAAGAAAGAAAGAAAGAAAGAAAGAAAAAGATTAGTAAGAAAGAAAGAAAGAAAGAAAGAAAGAAAAAAAGAGAAAGATTAGTTTCTCATTAGATTAGATTAGCTCATATAGTATATAGAACGGCAGTTTGGTTTAGTCTTCAAGGTATTTTGATTTGAATTTTCGTCGGTTTGAATTTTTTAGAACTCCCCAATGTAAGTCAATGGGAGTTTTTGAATGAGTTTTTTCGAGTTTTGATCGTCATTTTTAGGAAAACCGTAAGTCCGATCAGTCTGAAAAGATATAGCACACTTGGTCAGAACAGTTTGAGTGTCTGAGCCGAGTTTGGAGTATGTAGAGTGAAAGCTCTAGGAGGAGTTTGATATAGAAATTTTTAGTCTCAGAAGAATAATAATAATAATAATAATAATAATAAGTTTAAATAGGATTTCAGTAAATTGGCTCTCCAAGCCAACTTAATAATAATAAGTTTAAATAGGATTTCAGTAAGTTGGCTCTCCAAGCCAACTTAATAATAATAAGTTTAAATAGGATTTCAGTAAATTGGCTCTCCAAGCCAACTTAATAATAAGTTTAAATAGGATTTCAATATGTTGGCTTTCTCAAGCCAACTTAATAATAATAAGTTTAAATAGGATTTCAGTATGTTGGCTCTCTCAAGCCAACTTAATAATAATAAGTTTAAATAGGATTTCAGTATGTTGGCTCTCTCAAGCCAACTTAATAATAATAAGTTTAAATAGGATTTCAATATGTTGGCTCTCTCAAGCCAACTTAATAATAATAAGTTTAAATAGGATTTCAATATGTTGGCTCTCTCAAGCCAACTTAATAATAATAAGTTTAAATAGGATTTCAATATGTTGGCTCTCTCAAGCCAACTTAATAAGTTTAAATAGGATTTCAATATGTTGGCTTTCTCAAGCCAACTTAACTAGATTAAAAAGTTCGTCGAGACAAACTTTAAGTTGGCTTAAGAAAGCCGGACCAGAAAGTTTGAAGAAGTTTGAAGTTTAAAGTAGTTTAAAGTTTAAATTAGTTTGAAGTTTAAATTAGTCTAAAGTTTAAATTAGTTTGAAGTTTAAAGAAGTGTAAAGTAGTTTTTGAAGTTTAAAGTAGTTTGAAGTGTAAAGTAGTTTAAAGTAGTTTAAAGTTTAAATTAGTTTGAAGTAGATCGATAGATGATTTTTAAGTTTAAATTTTACACACAGACACGCTCACTAACTCTTTCTCACACACACGCACACACACACACTTATGCACATACACCCACACTCATGCACACACTCACTCACTTACACACACACACACTCTCTCTCTCTCACTTACACACACACTCACGGACATACACTCACACATGCACACAGACATGCTCACTAACTCACTCACATACACACACACACACACACACTAACTCACACACACACACTCTCTCTCACACACATACACACGCACATACACTCATAAATGCACACACTCACACACACACACTAACTCGCTGTCACACACACACAGACACGCTCATTAACTCACATACACTCACACACAGACACATACACTCTCACACACACACACACACACACACACACTCTCTTTCTCTCTCTCTCTCTCTCTCTCACACACTCACGGACATACACTCACACACACACACAGACATGCTCACTAACTCACACACACACACACACACACACACACACACACACACACACACACACACACACACTCACTAACTCACACACACTCTCTCTCACACACATACACACTTACGCACATACACTCACACATGCACACACACACACACTCACACATAGACACACACGCTCTCTCTCTCACACACACACACACACACACACACACGTTTTGAGTTTAGAGTTCGTTAGTTTAAATGAGTCTCAATGGCTAATATAGTATATAGAACGGCAGTTTGGTTTAGTCTTCAAGGTGTTTAGATTTAAATTTTCGACATACACACACACACAAGCACGCACGCACAGACTCTCACTCTCTCTCACACACACACACTATCTCTCTCACACACACACTCACTAACTCACTCACACACACACAGACAAGCTCATTAACTCACACACACACACACACACACACACACACACACACACACTCACGCACATAGACACACACTCTCTCTCTCACACACACACACACACACAGACACTCAGAGTTTATATGAGTTTAGAGTTTATAAGTGTACAAATTTTTGAGTTAAGAGTTTATAAGTTTAAATGAGTGTGTACGAATTTTTGTTTACACACACACACACACACACACACACACACACACACTCACACATAGACACACACGCTCTCTCTCTCACACACACACACACACGTTTTGAGTTTAGAGTTCATTAGTTTAAATGAGTCTCAATGGCTCATATAGTATATAGAACGGCAGTTTGGTTTAGTCTTCAAGGTGTTTAGATTTAAATTTTCGACATACACACACACAAGCACGCACACACAGACTCTCACTCTCTCTCACACACACACTATCTCTCTCACACACACACACTCACTAACTCACTCACACACACACACACACAGACAAGCTCATTAACACACACACACACACACACACTCACACAGACACACACTCTCTCTCTCACACACACACACACTCAGAGTTTATATGAGTTTAGAGTTTATAAGTGTACAAGTTTTTGAGTTACAAGTTTATAAGTTTAAATGAGTGTGTACGAGTTTTTGAGTTTACACACACACACACACACACTCACACATAGACACACACGCTCTCTCTCTCTCTCTCACACACACACACACACACACGTTTTGAGTTTAGAGTTCACACGTTTTGAGTTTAGAGTTCATTAGTTTAAATGAGTCTCAATGGCTCATATAGTATATAGAACGGCAGTTTGGTTTAGTCTTCAAGGTGTTTAGATTAAAATTTTCGACATACACACACACACACAAGCACGCACGCACAGACTCTCACTCTCTCTCACACACACACACACTATCTCTCTCACACACACACTCACTAACTCACTCACACACACACAGACAAGCTCATTAACTCACACACACACACACACACACACACACACACACACACACACTCACGCACATAGACACACACTCTCTCTCACACACACACACACTCAGAGTTTATATGAGTTTAGAGTTTATAAGTGTACAAGTTTTTGAGTTAAGAGTTTATAAGTTTAAATGAGTGTGTACGAGTTTTTGTTCACACACAGACACACACGCTCTCTCTCTCTCTCTCACACACACACACACACACACACACACGTTTTGAGTTTAGAGTTCATTAGTTTAAATGAGTCTCAATGGCTCATATAGTATATAGAACGGCAGTTTGGTTTAGTCTTCAAGGTGTTTAGATTTAGATTTCTTAGAAAGAAAGAAAGAAAGAAAGAAAGAAAGATGGATTAGTTAGAAAGAGAGAAAGATAGATTAATTAGAAAGAAAGAAAGATGGATAAGTTAGAAAGAAAGATAGATTAGTTAAAAAGAGAGATAGATAGATAGATAGATAGATAGATAGATAGATAGATAGATTAAAAACTTTAAAGTAGTTTGAAGTAGATAGATAGATGAGTTTATTAGTTTAAATGAGTCTAAAAAAGAAAGATTAGTTAGAAAGAAAGAAAGAAAGAAAGAAAGAGAAAGACTAGTTAGAAAGAAAGAAAGAAAGAAAGATTAGTTAGAAAGAAAGAAAGAAAGAAAGAAAGAAAGAAAGATGGATTAGTTAGGAAGAGAGAAAGATAGATTAGTTAAAAAGAGAGATAGATAGATAGATAGATAGATAGATAGATAGATAGATAGATAGATAGATAGATAGAAAAAAAACCTTTAAAGTAGTTTGAAGTAGATAGATAGATGAGTTTATTAGTTTAAATGAGTCTCAAAAAGAAAGATTAGTTAGAAAGAAAGAAAAAAAGCAAGAAAGCAAGCAAGCAAGAAAGAAAGAAAGAAAGAAAGATTAGTTAGAAAGAAAGAAAAAGATTAGTAAGAAAGAAAGAAAGAAAGAAAGAGAAAGATTAGTTAGAAAGAAAGAAAGAAAGAAAGAAAGAAAGAAAGATGGATTAGTTAGAAAGAGAGAAAGATAGATTAATTAGAAAGAAAGAAAGATGGATAAGTTAGAAAGAAAGATAGATTAGTTAAAAAGAGATCGATAGATAGATAGATAGATAGATAGATAGATAGATAGATAGATTAAAAAAAAATTTAAAGTAGTTTGAAGTAGATAGATGAGTTTATTAATTTAAATGAGTCTCAATGGCTCATATAGTATATAGAACGGCAGTTTGGTTTAGTCTTCAAGGTGTTTAGATTTAAATTTTCGTCGGTTGGTGAGTTTGAATCTGGATTTGAATTTTTTAGAACTCCCCAATGCAAGTCAATGGGAGTTTTTCCGAGTTTTGATCGCCATTTTTAGGAAAACCGTAAGTCCGATCAGTCTGAAAATAGATAGCACACTTAGTCAGAACAGTTTGAGTGTCTGAGCCGAGTTTGGAGTATGTAGAGTTAAAGCTCTAGGAGGAGTTAGATATAGAAATTTTTAGTCTCAGAAGAATAATAATAACTAGATTAAAAAGTTCGTCGAGACAAACTTTAAGTTGCCTTGAGAAAGCCGGACCAGAAAGTTTGAAGAAGTTTGAAGTTTAAAGTAGTTTAAAGTTTAAATTAGTTTGAAGTTTAAATTAGTCTAAAGTTTAAATTAGTTTGAAGTTTAAAGAAGTGTAAAGTAGTTTTTGAAGTTTAAAGTAGTTTGAAGTTTAAAGTAGTTTAAAGTTTAAATTAGTTTGAAGTAGATCGATAGATGAGTTTGTTAGTTTAAATTTTACACACAGACACGCTCACTAACTCTCTCTCTCACACACGCACACACACACACTTATGCACATACACCCACACTCATGCACACACTCACTCACTCACACACACACACACGGACATACACTCACACATGCACACAGACATGCTCACTAACTCACTCACATACACACACACACACACACACACACACTAACTCACACACACTCTCTCTCACACACATACACACACGCACATACACTCATAAATGCACACACTCACACACACACACTAACTCGCTCTCACACACACACAGACACGCTCATTAACTCACACACACTCACACACATAGACACATACACTCTCTCACACACACACACACACACACACACACTCTCTCTCTCTCTCTCTCTCTCTCTCTCTCGCTCTCTCTCTCTCTCTCACACACTCTCACACGGACATACACTCACACACGCACACACCCACCCACCCACACACACACAGACATGCTCACTAACTCACACACACACACTCACTAACTCACACACACTCTCTCTCACACACATACACACTTACGCACATACACTCACACATGCACACACACTCACACATAGACACACACGCTCTCTCACACACACACACACACACACACACACGTTTTGAGTGTAGAGTTCATTAGTTTAAATGAGTCTCAATGGCTCATATAGTATATAGAACGGCAGTTTGGTTTAGTCTTCAAGGTGTTTAGATTTAAATTTTCGACATACACACACACACAAGCACGCACACACAGACTCTCACTCTCTCTCACACACACACACTATCTCTCTCACACACACACTCACTAACTCACTCACACACACACACACACAGACAAGCTCATTAACACACACACACACACACACACACTCACATAGACACACACTCTCTCTCTCACACACACACACACTCAGAGTTTATATGAGTTTAGAGTTTATAAGTGTACAAGTTTTTGAGTTACAAGTTTATAAGTTTAAATGAGTGTGTACGAGTTTTTGAGTTTACACACACACACACACACTCACACATAGACACACACGCTCTCTCTCTCTCTCTCACACACACACACACACACACACAGGTTTTGAGTTTAGAGTTCACACGTTTTGAGTTTAGAGTTCATTAGTTTAAATGAGTCTCAATGGCTCATATAGTATATAGAACGGCAGTTTGGTTTAGTCTTCAAGGTGTTTAGATTAAAATTTTCGACATACACACACACACACAAGCACGCACGCACAGACTCTCACTCTCTCTCACACACACACACACTATCTCTCTCACACACACACTCACTAACTCACTCACACACACACAGACAAGCTCATTAACTCACACACACACACACACACTCACGCACATAGAAACACACTCTCTCTCACACACACACACACTCAGAGTTTATATGAGTTTAGAGTTTATAAGTGTACAAGTTTTTGAGTTAAGAGTTTATAAGTTTAAATGAGTGTGTACGAGTTTTTGTTCACACACACACACACACACATAGACACACACGCTCTCTCTCTCTCTCTCTCTCACACACACACACACACACACACACACACGTTTTGAGTTTAGAGTTCATTAGTTTAAATGAGTCTCAATGGCTCATATAGTATATAGAACGGCAGTTTGGTTTAGTCTTCAAGGTGTTTAGATTTAGATTTCTTAGAAAGAAAGAAAGAAAGAAAGAAAGAAAGAAAGAAAGAAAGAAAGATGGATTAGTTAGAAAGAGAGAAAGATAGATTAATTAGAAAGAAAGAAAGATGGATAAGTTAGAAAGAAAGATAGATTAGTTAAAAAGAGAGAGATAGATAGATAGATAGATAGATAGATAGATAGATAGATAGATAGATAGATAGATTAAAAACTTTAAAGTAGTTTGAAGTAGATAGATAGATGAGTTTATTAGTTTAAATGAGTCTAAAAAAGAAAGATTAGTTAGAAAGAAAGAAAGAAAGAAAGAAAGAAAGAAAGAAAGAAAGAAAGAAAGAGAAAGACTAGTTAGAAAGAAAGAAAGAAAGAAAGAAAGAAAGAAAGATTAGTTAGAAAGAAAGAAAGAAAGAAAGAAAGATGGATTAGTTAGGAAGAGAGAAAGATAGATTAGTTAAAAAGAGAGATAGATAGATAGATAGATAGATAGATAGATAGATAGATAGATAGATAGATAAAAAAACTTTAAAGTAGTTTGAAGTAGATAGATAGATGAGTTTATTAGTTTAAATGAGTCTCAAAAAGAAAGATTAGTTAGAAAGAAAGAAAAAAGCAAGAAAGCAAGCAAGCAAGAAAGAAAGAAAGAAAGAAAGATTAGTTAGAAAGAAAGAAAAAGATTAGTAAGAAAGAAAGAAAGAAAGAAAGAAAGAAAGAAAGAAAGAAAGAAAGAGAAAGATTAGTTAGAAAGAAAGAAAGAAAGAAAGAAAGATGGATTAGTTAGAAAGAGAGAAAGATAGATTAATTAGAAAGAAAGAAAGATGGATAAGTTAGAAAGAAAGATAGATTAGTTAAAAAGAGATAGATAGATAGATAGATAGATAGATAGATAGATAGATAGATAGATAGATAGATAAAAAAACTTTAAAGTAGTTTGAAGTAGATAGATAGATGAGTTTATTAGTTTAAATGAGTCTCAAAAAGAAAGATTA
>NC_139965.1:42951853-42966853 GCF_963993115.1 Abramis brama | reverse complement strand
TTAAGTTGGCTTGAGAAAGCCGGACCAGAAAGTTTGAAGAAGTTTGAAGTTTAAAGTAGTTTAAAGTTTAAATTAGTTTTAAGTTTAAATTAGTCTAAAGTTGAAATTAGTTTGAAGTTTAAAGAAGTGTAAAGTAGTTTTTGAAGTTTAAAGTAGTTTGAAGTTTAAAGTAGTTTAAAGTTTAAATTAGTTTGAAGTAGATCGATAGATGAGTTTGTTAGTTTAAATTTTACACACAGACACGCTCACTAACTCTCTCTCTCACACACGCACACACACACACACTTATGCACATACACCCACACTCATGCACACACTCACTCACTCACACACACACACTCACGGACATACACTCACACATGCACACAGACACACAGACATGCTCACTAACTCACTCACATACACACACACACACACACTAACTCACACACACACTCTCTCTCTCACACACACATACACACACGCACATACACTCATAAATGCACACACTCACACACACACACACACTAACTCGCTCTCACACACACACAGACACGCTCATTAACTCACATACACTCACACACATAGACACATACACTCACACACACACACACACACTCTCTTTCTCTCTCTCTCTCTCTCTCTCTCTCGCTCTCTCTCTCTCTCTCTCTCTCTCTCTCTCACACACTCTCACACGGACATACACTCACACACGCACACACCCACCCACACACACACACACACACACAGACATGCTCACTAACTCACACACACACACTCACTAACTCACACACACTCTCTCTCACACACATACACACTTACGCACATACACTCACACATGCACGCACACACACACTCACACATAGACACACACGCTCTCTCTCTCACACACACACACACACACGTTTTGAGTTTAGAGTTCATTAGTTTAAATGAGTCTCAATGGCTCATATAGTATATAGAACGGCAGTTTGGTTTAGTCTTCAAGGTGTTTAGATTTAAATTTTCGACATACACACACACACACAAGCACGCACGCACAGACTCTCACTCTCTCTCACACACACACACTATCTCTCTCACACACACACTCACTAACTCACTCACACACACACACACAGACAAGCTCATTAACTCACACACACACACACACACACACACACTCACGCACATAGACACACACTCTCTCTCACACACACACACACACTCAGAGTTTATATGAGTTTAGAGTTTATAAGTGTACAAGTTTTTGAGTTAAGAGTTTATAAGTTTAAATGAGTGTGTACGAGTTTTTGTTCACACACACACACACACACACACACACACACTCACACATAGACACACACGCTCTCTCTCTCTCTCACACACACACACACGTTTTGAGTTTAGAGTTCATTAGTTTAAAATGAGTCTCAATGGCTCATATAGTATATAGAACGGCAGTTTGGTTTAGTCTTCAAGGTGTTTAGATTTAAATTTTCGACATACACACACACACAAGCACGCACGCACAGACTCTCACTCTCTCTCACACACACACACTATCTCTCTCACACACACACACTCACTAACTCACTCACACACACACAGACAAGCTCATTAACACACACACACACACACACACACACACACACTCACGCACATAGACACACACTCTCTCTCACACACACACACACTCAGAGTTTATATGAGTTTAGAGTTTATAAGTGTACAAGTTTTTGAGTTAAGAGTTTATAAGTTTAAATGAGTGTGTACGAGTTTTTGAGTTTACACACACACACACACACACACACACACTCACACATAGACACACACGCTCTCTCTCTCTCTCTCACACACACACACACGTTTTGAGTTTAGAGTTCATTAGTTTAAATGAGTCTCAATGGCTCATATAGTATATAGAACGGCAGTTTGGTTTAGTCTTCAAGGTGTTTAGATTTAAATTTTCGACATACACACACACAAGCACGCACGCACAGACTCTCACTCTCTCTCACACACACACACTATCTCTCTCACACACACACTCACTAACCAACTCACACACACACACACAGACAAGCTCATTAACACACACACACACACACACAGACACACTCACGCACATACACACACACACATAGACACACACACTCTCTCTCACACACACACACACACACACTAACTAACTCACACACAGACACACACACCCTCACTAACTCACACACACACACACACCCTCACTAACACACACACACACACACACACACACACAGACATGCTCACTGTCTCACACACACACACACACACACACACACACACACATTAACTCACTCTCACACATACACAGACACGCTCACACACATAGACACACACACTCTCTCACACACACACACATGCACACACTCTCACTAACTCTCACTCACACACACACACATACACACACATAGACACACACACTCTCTCTCACACACACACACACACACACACACACACACTCACTCACTCACTCACGCACATACACTCACTCACACACAGACACACACACTCTCACTAACTCACACACACACACACACACACACACACACAGACATGCTCACTGTCTCACACACACACACACACACACACACACACTAACTCGCTCTCACACAAACACAGACACGCTCACACACATAGACACACACACTCTCTCACACACACACACGCGCACACACCCTCGCTAACTCTCTCTCACACACACACACACACACACACACACACACTCACGCACATACACTCACTCACGGACATACACTCACACATGCACACACACACACACACACACACACACACGGACATACACTCACACACGCACACACACACACACACACACACACACTCTCTCTCTCTCACACACATACACACGCACATACACACACACACACACACTAACTCGCTCTCACACATACACAGACACGCTCACACACAGACACACACACACTCTCTCTCACACACTCACTCAGACACACACACACACACACACACACACACACACTCAGAGTTTATGAGTTTAGAGTTTATAAATGTATAGATTGATGAGTTTATAAGTGTACGAGTTTTTGAGTTTAGAGTTTATAAGTTTAAATGAGTTTAAGAGTTCAGAGTTTATTAATTTATGAGTTTAAGAGTTCATAAGTCTATGAATTCATGAGTTTATAAGTTAATTCGTTTATAAGTGTATGAGTTTAGAGTTCATTAGTTTAAATTAAATGGGTGAGAGTTATGCTATAAGTTATGTATGTTAGTTTAAAGTTTAACTTAGCTTGAAGTTTAAATTAGTTTAAAATAGTTTGAAGTTTAAATTAGTTTAAAATAGTTTGAAGTTTAAAGTTGTTTAAAGCTTAAAGTAGTTCAAAGTTTGAAGTAGTTTAAAAGAACTTCTTTAAAAGAAGAAGAAAGTTGCTAGAATGAAAGAAAGAAAGATTAGTTAGAAAGAAAGATAGATTAATTAGAAAGAAAGATGGATTAGTTAGATAGAAAGAAAGAAAGTTTAGTTAGAAAGAAAGAAAGAAAGAAAGAAAGAAAGAAAGAAAGAAAGAAAAAGATTAGTTAGAAAGAAAGAAAGAAAGAAAGAAAGAAAGAAAAAGATTAGTTAGAAAGAAAGAAAGAAAGAAAGAAAGCTAGAAAGAAAGAAAGAAAGAAAGAAAGAAAGAAAGAAAAAGATTAGTTAGAAAGAAAGAAAGAAAGAAAGAAAGAAAGAAAAAGATTAGTTAGAAAGAAAGAAAGAAAGAAAGAAAGAAAGAAAGAAAGAAAGAAAGAAAGAAAGAGATTAGTTAGAAAGAAAGAAAGAAAAAGATTAGTTAGAAAGAAAGAAAAAGATTAGTAAGAAAAAAAGAAAGAAAGATTAGTTAGAAAGAAAGAAAGAAAGAAAGAAAGAAAGAAAGAAAGAGAAAGAAAGAAAGAAAAAAAGAGAAAGATTAGTTTCTCATTAGATTAGATTAGCTCATATAGTATATAGAACGGCAGTTTGGTTTAGTCTTCAAGGTATTTTGATTTGAATTTTCGTCGGTTTGAATTTTTTAGAACTCCCCAATGTAAGTCAATGGGAGTTTTTGAATGAGTTTTTTCGAGTTTTGATCGTCATTTTTAGGAAAACCGTAAGTCCGATCAGTCTGAAAAGATATAGCACACTTGGTCAGATCAGTTTGAGTGTCTGAGCCGAGTTTGGAGTATGTAGAGTTAAAGCTCTAGGAGGAGTTTGATATAGAAATTTTTAGTCTCAGAAGAATAATAATAATAACTAGATTAAAAAGTTCGTCGAGACAAACTTTAAGTTGGCTTGAGAAAGCCGGACCAGAAAGTTTGAAGAAGTTTGAAGTTTAAAGTAGTTTAAAGTTTAAATTAGTTTTAAGTTTAAATTAGTCTAAAGTTGAAATTAGTTTGAAGTTTAAAGAAGTGTAAAGTAGTTTTTGAAGTTTAAAGTAGTTTGAAGTTTAAAGTAGTTTAAAGTTTAAATTAGTTTGAAGTAGATCGATAGATGAGTTTGTTAGTTTAAATTTTACACACAGACACGCTCACTAACTCTCTCTCTCACACACGCACACACACACACACTTATGCACATACACCCACACTCATGCACACACTCACTCACTCACACACACACACTCACGGACATACACTCACACATGCACACAGACACACAGACATGCTCACTAACTCACTCACATACACACACACACACACACTAACTCACACACACACTCTCTCTCTCACACACACATACACACACGCACATACACTCATAAATGCACACACTCACACACACACACACACTAACTCGCTCTCACACACACACAGACACGCTCATTAACTCACATACACTCACACACATAGACACATACACTCACACACACACACACACACTCTCTTTCTCTCTCTCTCTCTCTCTCTCTCTCGCTCTCTCTCTCTCTCTCTCTCTCTCTCTCTCACACACTCTCACACGGACATACACTCACACACGCACACACCCACCCACACACACACACACACACACAGACATGCTCACTAACTCACACACACACACTCACTAACTCACACACACTCTCTCTCACACACATACACACTTACGCACATACACTCACACATGCACGCACACACACACTCACACATAGACACACACGCTCTCTCTCTCACACACACACACACACACGTTTTGAGTTTAGAGTTCATTAGTTTAAATGAGTCTCAATGGCTCATATAGTATATAGAACGGCAGTTTGGTTTAGTCTTCAAGGTGTTTAGATTTAAATTTTCGACATACACACACACACACAAGCACGCACGCACAGACTCTCACTCTCTCTCACACACACACACTATCTCTCTCACACACACACTCACTAACTCACTCACACACACACACACAGACAAGCTCATTAACTCACACACACACACACACACACACACACTCACGCACATAGACACACACTCTCTCTCACACACACACACACACTCAGAGTTTATATGAGTTTAGAGTTTATAAGTGTACAAGTTTTTGAGTTAAGAGTTTATAAGTTTAAATGAGTGTGTACGAGTTTTTGTTCACACACACACACACACACACACACACACACTCACACATAGACACACACGCTCTCTCTCTCTCTCACACACACACACACGTTTTGAGTTTAGAGTTCATTAGTTTAAAATGAGTCTCAATGGCTCATATAGTATATAGAACGGCAGTTTGGTTTAGTCTTCAAGGTGTTTAGATTTAAATTTTCGACATACACACACACACAAGCACGCACGCACAGACTCTCACTCTCTCTCACACACACACACTATCTCTCTCACACACACACACTCACTAACTCACTCACACACACACAGACAAGCTCATTAACACACACACACACACACACACACACACACACTCACGCACATAGACACACACTCTCTCTCACACACACACACACTCAGAGTTTATATGAGTTTAGAGTTTATAAGTGTACAAGTTTTTGAGTTAAGAGTTTATAAGTTTAAATGAGTGTGTACGAGTTTTTGAGTTTACACACACACACACACACACACACACACTCACACATAGACACACACGCTCTCTCTCTCTCTCTCACACACACACACACGTTTTGAGTTTAGAGTTCATTAGTTTAAATGAGTCTCAATGGCTCATATAGTATATAGAACGGCAGTTTGGTTTAGTCTTCAAGGTGTTTAGATTTAAATTTTCGACATACACACACACAAGCACGCACGCACAGACTCTCACTCTCTCTCACACACACACACTATCTCTCTCACACACACACTCACTAACCAACTCACACACACACACACAGACAAGCTCATTAACACACACACACACACACACAGACACACTCACGCACATACACACACACACATAGACACACACACTCTCTCTCACACACACACACACACACACTAACTAACTCACACACAGACACACACACCCTCACTAACTCACACACACACACACACCCTCACTAACACACACACACACACACACACACACACAGACATGCTCACTGTCTCACACACACACACACACACACACACACACACACATTAACTCACTCTCACACATACACAGACACGCTCACACACATAGACACACACACTCTCTCACACACACACACATGCACACACTCTCACTAACTCTCACTCACACACACACACATACACACACATAGACACACACACTCTCTCTCACACACACACACACACACACACACACACACTCACTCACTCACTCACGCACATACACTCACTCACACACAGACACACACACTCTCACTAACTCACACACACACACACACACACACACACACAGACATGCTCACTGTCTCACACACACACACACACACACACACACACTAACTCGCTCTCACACAAACACAGACACGCTCACACACATAGACACACACACTCTCTCACACACACACACGCGCACACACCCTCGCTAACTCTCTCTCACACACACACACACACACACACACACACACTCACGCACATACACTCACTCACGGACATACACTCACACATGCACACACACACACACACACACACACACACGGACATACACTCACACACGCACACACACACACACACACACACACACTCTCTCTCTCTCACACACATACACACGCACATACACACACACACACACACTAACTCGCTCTCACACATACACAGACACGCTCACACACAGACACACACACACTCTCTCTCACACACTCACTCAGACACACACACACACACACACACACACACACACTCAGAGTTTATGAGTTTAGAGTTTATAAATGTATAGATTGATGAGTTTATAAGTGTACGAGTTTTTGAGTTTAGAGTTTATAAGTTTAAATGAGTTTAAGAGTTCAGAGTTTATTAATTTATGAGTTTAAGAGTTCATAAGTCTATGAATTCATGAGTTTATAAGTTAATTCGTTTATAAGTGTATGAGTTTAGAGTTCATTAGTTTAAATTAAATGGGTGAGAGTTATGCTATAAGTTATGTATGTTAGTTTAAAGTTTAACTTAGCTTGAAGTTTAAATTAGTTTAAAATAGTTTGAAGTTTAAATTAGTTTAAAATAGTTTGAAGTTTAAAGTTGTTTAAAGCTTAAAGTAGTTCAAAGTTTGAAGTAGTTTAAAAGAACTTCTTTAAAAGAAGAAGAAAGTTGCTAGAATGAAAGAAAGAAAGATTAGTTAGAAAGAAAGATAGATTAATTAGAAAGAAAGATGGATTAGTTAGATAGAAAGAAAGAAAGTTTAGTTAGAAAGAAAGAAAGAAAGAAAGAAAGAAAGAAAGAAAGAAAAAGATTAGTTAGAAAGAAAGAAAGAAAGAAAGAAAGAAAGAAAAAGATTAGTTAGAAAGAAAGAAAGAAAGAAAGAAAGCTAGAAAGAAAGAAAGAAAGAAAGAAAGAAAGAAAGAAAAAGATTAGTTAGAAAGAAAGAAAGAAAGAAAGAAAGAAAGAAAAAGATTAGTTAGAAAGAAAGAAAGAAAGAAAGAAAGAAAGAAAGAAAGAAAGAAAGAGATTAGTTAGAAAGAAAGAAAGAAAAAGATTAGTTAGAAAGAAAGAAAAAGATTAGTAAGAAAAAAAGAAAGAAAGATTAGTTAGAAAGAAAGAAAGAAAGAAAGAAAGAAAGAAAGAAAGAGAAAGAAAGAAAGAAAAAAAGAGAAAGATTAGTTTCTCATTAGATTAGATTAGCTCATATAGTATATAGAACGGCAGTTTGGTTTAGTCTTCAAGGTATTTTGATTTGAATTTTCGTCGGTTTGAATTTTTTAGAACTCCCCAATGTAAGTCAATGGGAGTTTTTGAATGAGTTTTTTCGAGTTTTGATCGTCATTTTTAGGAAAACCGTAAGTCCGATCAGTCTGAAAAGATATAGCACACTTGGTCAGATCAGTTTGAGTGTCTGAGCCGAGTTTGGAGTATGTAGAGTTAAAGCTCTAGGAGGAGTTTGATATAGAAATTTTTAGTCTCAGAAGAATAATAATAATAATAATAACTAGATTAAAAAGTTCGTCGAGACAAACTTTAAGTTGGCTTGAGAAAGCTGGACCAGAAAGTTTGAAGAAGTTTGAAGTTTAAAGTAGTTTAAAGTTTAAATTAGTTTGAAGTTTAAATTAGTCTAAAGTTTAAATTAGTTTGAAGTTTAAAGAAGTGTAAGGTAGTTTTTGAAGTTTAAAGTAGTTTGAAGTTTAAAGTAGTTTAAAGTTTAAATTAGTTTGAAGTAGATCGATAGATGAGTTTGTTAGTTAAAATTTTACACACAGACACGCTCACTAACTCTCTCTCTCTCACACACGCACACACACACACTTATGCACATACACCCACACTCATGCACACACTCACTCACTCACACACACACACTCACGGACATACACTCACACATGCACACAGACACACAGACATGCTCACTAACTCACTCACATACACACACACTAACTCACACACACTCTCTCTCACACACATACACTCATAAATGCACACACTCACACACACACACTAACTCGCTCTCACACACACACACACACACACACACACACACACAGACACGCTCATTAACTCACATACACTCACACACATAGACACATACACTCTCTCTCACACACACACACAC
The DNA here is from genome assembly GCF_963993115.1 of Abramis brama. Taxonomy (NCBI): domain Eukaryota; kingdom Metazoa; phylum Chordata; class Actinopteri; order Cypriniformes; family Leuciscidae; genus Abramis; species Abramis brama. The sequence goes on along the minus strand of NC_139965.1, from coordinate 42,957,732 downwards.
ACACACTCTTTCTCTCTCTCTCTCTCTCTCTCTCTCTCTCTCTCTCTCTCTCTCGTTTCCGTTTCCGGTGCGAGTGGACAGGTGTGTGAGGCTGAGTGGCTTGAGTGTGAGAAGTGAATGTGAGTACTTTTTCTCTCTCTTTTTTTTTTTCTCTCTGCTTTGTAGGATTAGTTTAGTAATTGGAGTTTTTCGTGTTGTTATTATTGAGTTGGGCCGTGTGTGCTGCTGTTGCTATAGGCAGCATGGCGGCCCCGCGATCGCAAATTTTAAGCTCCCTCACACGGCGTCACGGAGTGAAAGTGGCGTCCGCGGTGACTGTAGAGGAATGTTGTTTGGCTGCAGGTGAAATGGTGGGACATGAGCATGTATTGTCGGCCTCTAGAATGAACAGTGCCGTAGTAATCTTTCTTAGTTCAGTTGAAAAAGCTAACGAGCTAGTTGAAACCGGCATTGTTGTGGGTGAGAATTTTATTCCGGTACTCCCGCTTTCTATGCCGTCTAAGAAAGTGTTATTATCGAACGTTCCTCCGTTCGTCAGTGATGAAACTCTAGTTAATATTATGTCACGGTACGGTAAAGTTGTATCACCGATTAAGATGATTTCAGTTGGATGCAAGTCTCCGTTGTTGAAACATGTGGTGTCTTTTAGACGCTATCTGTTCATGATCTTAAAAGATGATGAAGAGATTGATTTGTCACTTCGCCTCAAAGTAGAGGATTGTGATTATATTATTTATGTCACAACAGAGAAAATGAAGTGTTTTAGGTGTGGAGAAACAACACATTTAATTCGTTCTTGTCCTAACAAAGTCAATGATGATAGTGAGAAAAATGTGAATGAGACTGTTAAAGCGGGATCATCGGGCATTGCTGCGAGTGAAACAGTGAATACCGATAAGAGGATCGAAGACGTTGTATCTGAGAGAGTGAGTTTAGAATCTCAGGGAGTTGGCTCTGTTACTATGGCTGGTAAAAATGATCTTGTTAACACTGAAACATATGATCCTAGTGTACAGACAGAAATGCAAGAAGGTGATGATGAGTCTAATATGCCACAGTCTCATCAACATCTGGATAAAAACGAGACAGAAACAGAGCAAATTCATTTTAAAGTCCCGAATAAAAGGAAAAATACTGATTCTCCTCAAATTGCAAAGGCCATAAAGATAGACATTGGAAGTACACATATTGATGAAGACATAGAAAGTGACAGTGAATCCTCTGATTCCAGCATTTGTTTGTCTCAAAGTGACTTTACTAGCAGCGGCTATGAAGTTGAGGATATTAAACTCTTTTTAAGAGCAACAAAAAATAGAAGAGGTGTGTGTGTAGCTGATTTTTTCCCAGACACAAGAAAATTTGCTGACAAGGTCAGGTTTTCTATGTCTGAGAGTTTGTTTACAAACAAGGAGGTTTACCGGTTGAAAAAAATTGTGAGAAAGCTTTCATTAGGGGATAACAATGTTGACAGTGGAAAGACCTAACTTTAAAACCATGAAAGAGTATGTGTGTTCACCTCTGTTTTTTTGTTTATTTTTTCTCTTTTTTTCTTTAATTATTTGTGAGGTAAACATAGCAACAATCAATGTTAATGGATTGAGAGATATAAAAAAAAGAGCTGGTTTGTTTGAAGAAATTAAACTAAAGAAAATAGATATTGCTATGCTACAAGAGACGCATAGTGATATTAGAAATGCCCCTGAATGGGCAGTAGAGTGGAGTGGGCTCTCAATCTTGAGTCATAATACCTCACTCAGTGGAGGAGTTGCTATCCTTTTTACAAAAAAAATGTCTCCCCATACATATCAGATTGACGAAGTCATTAAAGGAAGACTCTTGAAAGTAAGGGTTACTTTTGAAAAGTGTACTTTTGTTCTGATTTGTGTATACGTCCCTACCTCTGCTGTTGAAAGAATGGTTTTTCTAGACATACTTAGTTCTATTTTACAAAACTGTCACGGAGAAGAATATCTTTTTTTAGGTGGTGATTTCAATTGTACGGTATCGAACTTGGATAGAAATCACATCGAACCGCACGCACCTTCTCGTAAACGCCTTATTCAACTTGTTAAAACCTATGAGTTATGTGATGTGTGGAGGCATTTAGAAAGAACCCAAAGACAGTATACTTGGACACATGTTCGTGACAATACGATTTCTTTAGCTAGGCTAGATAGGTTTTATATTTTTAATCATCATTGCAACATCATTAAAAAATGTTTAATCACTCCTTTAGGTTTCTCTGACCATTGTATGGTACAGTGTCATGTGTTTGTTAATTCAATTAAACCAAAGAGTGCCTATTGGCAATTAAACGCTAATTTATTAAATGATAAATATTTTAAAAAAATGTTTACAATTTTTTGGGATGATTTTAAGACAAAGAAGGAAACGTTTAACTCTGTAAGGCAATGGTGGGACTATGGAAAAGTCCAAATAAAGCAATTCTGTACACAATATACTCTTAATATCACTGCTGAGACCTTTTTAAATATAAGTATCTTGGAGGCTGATATCCTAAAACTACAAGAATTGGCTGAATCAACTAGAACCCAAAACTATTTTGATATTCTAGCAAAAAAGAAGACTCAGCTGAATGATTTACTGCAGGTTAAGACACAAGGAGCTTTGGTCAGATCGCGATTCCAAAAATTAAATCATATGGATGCTCCCTCCAGTTTCTTTTTCAGTTTGGAAAGGAAAAATGGACAGAGCAGAGTTATCCATGCTCTACGTTCAGAGTCTGGTAAGCTTTTGTCTAATCCTAAAGAAATTAGAAAGAGAGCAATCAGTTTTTATGAAAAACTGTACACGAATGAACTCGGAGCAGAATATGAGAGGGAGGATGCCTTTTTTGATGATCTACCTCAATTATCAGAAGAAGACAATGCAAAGATCTCAGGTGCTCTTGGAAGAGCTGAGTTGTTTAAAGCACTTCAAGGAATGGAGTCAGGAAAAGCTCCAGGAGTTGATGGTCTACCAATTGAGTGGTATAAGACCTTCTGGGCTGTCCTGGAAGAGGATGTGTTAGAGGTGTTGAATGAAAGCCTGGCTGAGGGCCGGCTTCCTCAAAGCTGCCGGAGAGCAGTATTAACCCTCTTGCCCAAGAAAGGCGACCTCACTGATATAAGATGCTGGCGTCCCATATCTCTGCTTTGTAGTGAGTATAAATTGCTCTCTAAAATTCTGGCAAATCGATTAGCAGAAGTAATGGATATTGTCATCCATTCTGATCAAACCTATTGTGTCCCTGGCAGAACGATAATTGATAATATTTCGTTGGTTCGTGATATGTTAGAGGTCTCCAAGATGCTTAATTTGGATTGTGGCTTAATCTCTTTAGACCAAGAAAAAGCTTTCGATCGTGTGGAACATTGTTACCTTTGGAAAGTTTTAAAATCATTTGGCTTTTGCCCAAAGTTTATCGATCTCATAAAGGTTCTTTATTGTGATATTGAGAGTCTTATTAAAATCAATGGTGGTTTATGTGCTCCTGTTAAAGTGAATAGAGGTGTTCGACAGGGATGCTCATTATCTGGAATGCTTTATTCCTTAGCAATTGAGCCCCTTTTACAGCAATTTAGAGCTCAGTTAAAAGGTGTATGTTTGCCAAATTGCAAAGATAATTTTATTTTATCAGCCTATGCTGATGATGTCCTCATAATGATTAATGATCAAGATGATATTGAAAAATTATTGAAGATATTATCCGATTTTAAGAAGTTATCTTCTGCAAATGTAAACTGGGGAAAAAGTGAAACTCTTTTATTAGGTAAATGGTTGAGAGGAAAGCCAAAGTTACCAGAAGGTCTTTTTTGGGGAAGAACAGGTCTTAAATATTTAGGTGTTTTTTTGGGAGACGATTCTACCTTACAAATGAATTGGGAAAATGTTGTAGAAAAAATTAAAGGTCGCTTAGAAAGATGGAAATTTTTGACTCCAGCAATGTCGTATAGGGGTCGTATCCTAATAATTAATAACTTGGTTGCGTCCTCTTTATGGCATAAATTTGCATGTATTGATCCCCCCTCTCTTTTATTGAAGAAAGTTCAAGCCATCTTAGTTGATTTTTTTTGGGACAATATACATTGGATTCCTCAAAGTTTGCTCTTTCTATCTAAAGAAGAAGGGGGTCAAGGTTTGGTACATCTGCAGAGCAGAGTGGCAACTTTTCGGCTTCAGCGTATTCAGAAACTGTTGGTTAGCTCTTCTGATGTGAAGTGGTGTGCTGTTGCCCATGTCATTCTACGCAAGTTCAAAGGTCTAGGATTGGACAAAAATCTTTTCCTCGTGAATTCTTCGGACATAGACGTTTCTGGACTACCAATTTTCTATAGGAACATTTTTAAAGTCTGGAATCTTTTTCACTTCAAGCGAACAGAGGATCTACAATCACTTCATTGGTTATTGGAGGAGCCCTTAATATATGGTACACGAATGGATTTGTCTAGAAATGGTTTATTTCCAGGACTTAACAAAGCCCTTATTGATAACAGAATCCTAACCTTGGGCCTTTTATTGAAGGAAACAGACTGTGACCTAAAGAACAATGGTACAATTGCTCAAAAGTTGGGCTTCAAGTCTGTTCGCATCATCACAAAGCTTTTATCAAAATGGAAATCTACACTTGAACCAACTGAATTAATTCTGTTGTCTAGGTTCCGAGATGGGCTTATCGAACCCAATCCAGTGGATCCTTTTCCAAATTTGGTTTTTGCTGTGAATGTGGAAAATTTTTCTGGAGTTTTTTTGGAGTCTTGCAGTACTGTGTATATTGATTTTTTATCCTGTGTTGGAAAAAAATTATATAAATATTGTGTGTTTAGTTTTAACAAAAAGATGTTGGACGGGAAAGTTGACACCCCGTGGCGTACTTTTTTCAATTTGAGTGCAAATATAAAACCTCAGTGGAGGTCACTCTATAAACCACCATTGATAATGAAAACTGGAGATTTGCAATGGAAAATCCTTTATGGAGCCATTGCGGTTAATTCCTTTGTATCTGTTATAAACCCTGAAAGTAGTGACAAATGTCCTTTTTGTAATGAAAGAGAAACTGTCTTCCATGCTTTTGCAAAGTGTTACAGGTTAAAACCTTTATTTTTGTCATTAAGCAATATTTTTGAAAGATGTGGTGAAACCTTTTCTGTGGAATTGTTTATTTTTGGTTTTAAATATGCTAGAGAGAAAAGATTTCATTGTCAGTTGTTGAATTTTATCATAGGCAAGGCTAAACTAGCAATTTATCTGAGTAGAAAGAAAAAAATTGAAGATAATGTAGAACAAAATGTAGTTGAGCTTCTTTTTAATATGGTACAGGCAAGAATCTTGATTGATTTTAACTATTATAAATTTGTTGATGATCTCGATACCTTTGTTAATATTTGGTGTTGCAATAGTGCCCTGTGCTGTCTGTTTGAAAATGAAGTAGAATTTTTCTTTTTGTGAACTTTGTTATGATCTGATTGATAAATGTTTATGATTGTAATCTAATTCTTGAAAAGTGTATTAAAGTTTTTGTAAAATTCTCTCTCTCTCTCTCTCTCTCTCTCTCTATCTCTCTCACACGGACATACACTCACACACGCACACACCCACCCACACACACACACACACAGACATGCTCACTAACTCACACACACACACACACACACACACACACACACACACACACACACACACACACACACACACACACACAGACACACACTCACTAACTCACACACACTCTCTCTCACACACATACACACTTACGCACATACACTCACACATGCACACACACACACACACTCACACATAGACACACACGCTCTCTCTCTCACACACATACACACTTACGCACATACACTCACACATGCACACACACACACACACTCACA